>NW_010189504.1:0-17876 GCF_000695765.1 Mesitornis unicolor | reverse complement strand
TCGTAGTCCACCTCACTACCCGTTCGTCCATGTGACTTGTAGCTCTCTGAACTCACTTGCATAATGGAAATATTTAGAGGCCTGCTTTTCTAATTTTATTTTTTTTCTTTAGGCTAAAAGTCAATTTAAGCGGAGATCAACTGCCAACAATGTAGAGATTCACATTCCAGTTCCAAATGATGCCGACTCGCCAAAGTTTAAAACCACTGTTGGAAGTGTCAAGTGGGTTCCTGAGAACAGCGAAATTGTCTGGTCCATTAAATCTTTTCCAGTAAGTGTTATTTTTAGTCTTATCACCTAATAGTGTAATAATTCCTTAACATAAATATTTTATGAATGTTGAGACTCTGCCTAAAGAAAATTCTAATAGTATCAGACAAGTAGTACTGGCCTTTTCCCTTGGATGAAGACTTGCAACTTGCTAATAGATGTTTAAAATACTGCTTATATTGGTTTTTTGTTAACTGGGATAATTTTTCAGAACTAGGCTAGAGAGCAGATTTTTGAGCGATGTCAGTGGATGGTGCAGTCCCTTGGCCCAGATTTAGCAGCAGCTGGTTTTGTTTGTCAGGGTGAGCTTCTTGGGTGGTTCCATGAGCGTGGGATGTCACCATTTAATCAGAATGGTCAGTGGCACCAAAAATCTCTTTATTTTGTTTGGGGTTTTGGTTTTTTTTTCCCTTGTCTTTTGAGTATGAGGCTGGAAAAAAACGAATGATACCTCAGGCTGCTCCTAAGTTGATCTGCTTCTTTAAAAAAAAGTCTTCTTAAAATAAGAACAAGTGCTCACTTTTGAGCCTTAGAGAAGAGCTGAACTTGGCAGTGGAGTTCAGCAATTTGACGTTAAGAAAACCGCTTGTATCATTGCAAGTTGGGTTTTTTTAATTTTTGTTTCAAGAAAAAAGAAAATCTGTCTCTTTTGGGTAGGGTGGAAAAGAATACCTGATGAGAGCTCACTTTGGACTTCCAAGTGTTGAAGCTGAAGATAAGGAAGGAAAACCTCCCATTAGTGTCAAGTTTGAGATTCCTTATTTCACCACTTCAGGAATCCAGGTTAGTAGTTGAACATAGAAATACTGGCAAGTTAACGTGCTAAGCTCTTAACGCACAAGGTTTTTTCATCTTCTTGACGATACCTTTTCAATGTTATCCATAAAACATTTTTTACCAAAACCATTTTTTTTCTTTTTTTTGCCAAGTGCTGTTGGCTGTCATGGGAGACGTTTATTTCTTAATGTATCTTTCTGTCCAGGTTCGCTACTTAAAGATAATTGAGAAGAGCGGCTATCAGGCTCTCCCGTGGGTTCGTTATATCACCCAGAATGGAGGTAAGTGGAAGGAAATCAGCTGTAAAGCAGTCTCCAATGTGCATATTTGTTCTTCTACCATGCACCTACCAATTGAAACACTCAAAACCAGTTTGCTCGTATTCTGCAGTATTAAAGTATACGGTTTAGATACATGTTAGATTAAGGTGTGCTGCTCTTTCCAGTCACCTTTTGGAGTCCTAATGAAAGACCCAGTGGGATGGCTTGGCTGAGAGTTCTGTAATTAAGCTGGGATTCGATGAGATTTTTGGAATATAAATTTAAAGAGAAATTGCTCACAAATTCTGCTGGCTTTAAAATGTGTACGACACTATCTACTAAAAGATACCAGATCATTTGCAAGTAAAAGCTGTGGGGTTTTTTGCTTTTTGATGTTTTTGCTAATTAACTTTTTTCCAGACTTGGCAGCATGACTGCCTGCAATTACCTTAATTGCTTTAGAGCTCATTTTTATGGCCATTTTACACAGAGATCTGGTTCTCTTTTAAATTGCTTCATCCCAATTTGCTGATCTGCTTTACTACCAATTTACTACCAAAAATGAGACCATTTACTAAAACTGGGGGTTTGGGTTTTTTTCCCCTTTACAGACTACCAGCTTCGAACACAGTAAAGCACCTCGCAGGAACCACAGACAACAAAACTTCAGGCCTAGAATTTGTTTGCAGAAGCTTCTGTGGTACTGAGAGCTGTGAATGTTGTTGCCAAGGGTCTCGTTTCTGCAATCGTGCCAGGATTGCCAGGAGAAAGATTGGAAAATTACTGTTTTCAACAATGTGTTTGAGCATTTGAACCATTAGTATTGATTGTGTGAATATTTATTTCATTCTTAGAACACGCTGATCTTGCTGCTAAATGCTAATTACGGTAGGAGTAGCAGTTACCTTGAAGAGCCAGGAATACAGACTGAACCTTGAGAATGTCCTGTCAATGCCTTGTCCATTACATTCACAAAGTTTCTAGTATTCGTATTTTAGGATCTCTAAAGACATTGGCAGCATTGTGCTACAAATTAGGGAGACGATTGTGCAATTAAATGACTGCTGAACACTTGGTTCTATTTAGCCCAAGGTATTTATTTTTTTTTTTTTCTGGGCATGTGGGTGCCTTAACTCATTGAAAGCTCTGTTAACTTATAAAAACTTACGGAATAGGAGTTAAAACTATGTCTCAAGTCAAAAAAATACTGTTTGCCCTTTTTGCATGGTTTCAAACCAATGAATCTGACAGAACTTCAAGTGAAGGGTTTGGAAACAAAAATCTGGGTTCATTAAAGACTAAGTTAACTGAGAACAAGCGATCACAGAAGTAAATGTCGAGGGGAACATCTCTGTGGAAGCATGACGGCTGCAGGTTCAAGTCAGCCAAAACGTAGAGTTTCAACCCCATGATACCCCTAGGGCTTGGAAACCCTATGCCAATTCATTACTCTTGGCCTTTTTTAAGTTTCTGCTCATAAAACAAGTTCAAAACTATTAATATGTAGGTGTAAGACCTTAAATTAATTATTGGGGAATTAAAAAAAAATAAAATAGACCCAAACAATTTTGGAGGTGATAAAATTTCATTAGGAAGATTAGGGGTTTTATTATTATTTTTCCAGATAATAGTAATATACTCCAACCTCTTCCTGAAAACTGATTGTTGTTTATGAAGAGGCCGATAAAAATACAGTTGCCATCTTGCTTGCCTTTGTGTTAATTTAGGGCAAATATTTCCCTTTTTTGCTATAGTTCGCTAGAAGTGTTACTTTGTTTGCCCTAAGGGAGATGCTTTCTTTCTCAGTCTTTTCTGTTCGTAAACAGCTATTATTATAACTTCCTGGCAGAATGGATAACAGTTCAGAATGTTATACTTAAAGGTATTATTTTTGTTTTTACATGCCATTTAATTTTTTTTCTGAGAAGCTAAGATTGGCATGGCTGTACATAGTTCTTTTGATTTTTCAGAAAAAAATTCTGACGGTTATCAGTATTTTCTTTAAACAATTTTTAGAATGTTTTGGTTTCAATTTAGTACTCAGCACAGATGCTAAACTTAAACCATCAAAATCTAAATACACATGTCCGCAGACGCGACATGCAAGGTTCTCCTCACCACTCTTGACAGTCCTTGACTCTCCCACAAGATTAAGAAGATACTTCAGTCATTCTCCCCCCTGAATCCTTGTAGACTATACATAGAGAGCTCCACCTTTGTGTACAGTGTATACTATTAGCAAAAAAATCATCTAAATTCCCCTGAGACACAGCTGCTGTAAAGTTATGGGAAGATCCACCTCGGAAAGGGCAGATTCCTGCCAGCATCTAGGCAATAACCAAACGGCTGCTGAGGCACCCGGAGGTGTGGACACGTATATTCTGGAGTGAGGTTACTGTGTTTGTCACCCAACAAGCTTGATGTTGCAACAAATTAAGTCAATCTTGTTTGAGATTTTGGTTCCACCACTCATTTGCATTTGAACAATTAAGCTCATGACTGGACTAAACATTTTTATATTAAAACTGTAACTGGTTGACAAATCACTTTCTGATGACTCTACATTCTTCAAAGTGTTTGCTTGAATTATTTGCCTGTAAAATGTGACTCTTAATAGCTTCATTTGTTTTCCTGTTGAAGGTTGTATCTTGCAGACCGGAACAGTGTTTTTCTCATATTTTGTCACAATTTGACTGTGTTTTGATGATGAGGCATCAGCCGTGCTTGTCTGGGAAGTAATAAAGGGCAAAAAGTCCTCTTTGGATCAGTTGCACTTCACTCGCTCTTTGTACAGGTTAATGTACAGCAAGTTATAGCCTCTCGTCTTGGAGAGCCCTCCATTGTTGTGGTACGAGGCCTGGGTAAGTGAAGCTGAACTTCATAGAAGCTGAAAGTATTCATATTCCTGATGTGTTTATGAACAACTGACAAAATCTTTGCTTTTCTGGTGCTCTCTGCAAAAGTTGCCCATGCACCATAAAATTAGTGCTCATTGGTACCCTCTGCTTCAGAAAGGAAAAAAACAACAACCCACCTCCTTATTGTGGAAATGTAGGGAAGAAACAGGCAGAAATGAGGAGCTGTGAGGTTACCCTAGCACTAGCTCCTCTTCAAGAAGTAACTTATTTTTTTGATATAAGTTTTGTTCTTAGACCCACTGCTAAATCTTTCTTAGCTTGGTGGCTTCTGTTCTCTGCCTCATGTGGAAAAATGTAAATTTGATGGTCTGCCACTACATTACAGATAAGTGCCTATTGTAAAATACTTCTTAAAGGCAATTTGCATAATTCAAATCAGCAGTGAAGTGTCTCATCTGTGTGTTCAGCTTAATGTGGTTTCCTAGCTGTGTTACCTGGAATTTGAAACTTTAAAAGGCTGAACTTCTAAGGTGGCTCTGAAAACACAGCTCTGTCCCTGATACTAAGCCAGCAATGTTTAAATGTTGTCTGCAGTCTTGTTTTTGTAATAGTAATAAAATCATAGAATGGTTCGGTTTGGAAGGGACCTTAAAGATCATCTAGCTGGGGAAATAGCTAGTTTTCATACAGCGAGCTTGAGTGCTGAATATCCTCTGTCCTTCACAGGAACCACTGGCTCTGAATATTTCAAGAGCAGGAACCTTCCCCTCTTTCCCTCCCCAGGCATCCAAACCTGTAACCTCATTACACAGTACTTAATTGCTAACTGATTAGATAGCTGTTCCTCAAGGTGCGTCAGCAGCGTTCCCCTGTTGGAGTAAATGGGTAACTTTACTTCCTGTAGTGGGGGGTGTGTTTCTGCTATCTTGGCTTTCTTAGAATGAAAGATTGCAACAACTATGAGGGCTTTGGGGTTTTTTTTCTCCTCCAGAGGCCCTTTCTGCCAGTAGATGGCATTCTGAGCACGCTGCTGCTCTCTGCTAATTTTCAGAGTTGCACACTCAAACAGTATGTACAAAATGTGTCTTTTGGTGTGGAAGGTATTGTTTTAGCTCCTCTGAATTTAAAAACCAAAAACTGATTTTTTTTTTTTAGGCTTATGAAATATGATTTCTGGAGTTCAGTAACTTCTCAATTTTAGTCTTCTCATAACATCGTTATTTCGTTCTGTTACTCTCACAGGCCAGATACTGGTAATACTGTGAAACAGAGTAGAGGGCATCAGTGCAAAGGGAAGGGCTAAGCTGCTCAGAGTTATGCGCTGCTGGTGTTGGACATTGCTGGGTCGCAAAATTAAGACTCAGGTGGTGGTCTGAGAGCTCCTGTTTGATACAACAGAGGAGACAGAGAGTGTGTGTGTATGTGTGTGTGTGTGTGTGTGTAGGTTTTTGGTGGTGTTTTTTTTTTATCTCCGCTTGATTACCTCTAGAGAAAACTGGTTTTGCCTTGATAAAAGAAGCCAGAGCCCACCTCCCTACCAAACAGTGCATTAGGAAAGCACCTGGGTCTTCCAACTGGGGAGATTATTTCATTGGTTTTCTTTTACATGTTTCAGCTCTTCCTTCCTTATTGCCATCCTTTTATGCCTATACGCTGTTTGTACTGCTTGTATTTGCTTCCCTACTCTAATCTGAGCTGGTTTTTTCTGTAAAACTCGTAAAGAGAGACAATAAGACTTTACCCATAGTGGGTTTGTCTCAGGTTAAGAGATTCCACCTGTTTATTTCTGACTTGATATTCTGTGACGAGAAATGGGCTAAACCTTGGCACCTCTATCTTTATCTTGTGCCAAATGCAGTATGTTGCAATTCGTTCAGCACTTTTTTTTTTTCCCCTCTGTGGTTGACACCCATTGCTGTTTGTAATTTCAGCAGCCCTGGCACCGTGAGGGTTGATGTCCTTGCAGAAAATCGCATGAGAGAGCAAAGTTAAGGGACAACATGAATAATCTTAATTGCTGAGGTAATTAATTATACAATTACAATGTCATTTCTGCTACAGGAGAAGTTGTACTGAAATCACAAACAATCATAAACCTTTTTTTCCGCTGAGTTTTGTGCAATACAAGTGTCATACAAGCCATGGCCTCCCTATGCACAGATAAAACTTGTTTCTCTTGTAGTTATGGCACGTCAGTTTGACTCAGCGTTTAGGAAAGCAGTGTTAGTCACAGCTCTCGCTGCACTCAGATGCAGGAGGTTCCCTTTTGTGGCTATTTCACTTTGTCCATAGCGCATTTAAGTTCAAGACTTAAGGTCCTGCTGCATTTCCTCCCTTCCCGGGGCTGTAACTTTGATTTCCTTGGATTTGGCTGCATGGGGTCTGTGTGGGCTCCTCACGGCGCGACCATTGCTGTGGGCAGCAGCACGTCTGGCTCTGTTCCTTGCGCACCAGTTCCTAAACAGAAAAACATAATCGTGTTTTTAAAGCTAGGAGTTGTAGCCGAACTCAGTTCTGTGTTTGTTCTCCTGAAAATGAAGGATTCTTGCTTTATTAGGACTGGTTCTGGGCTAAGATCCCAGGAACTTGGTGCAGACATCTGAAATTGAGATTGTCAATAGCCCTGTACAACAATGGCATCGCATGGGGAGATCAAAGCCACTTTTCCCATTTCAGCTGTTCTGCTGCTCTGTGGTTGTTGGCAGACTGGTCAATTTGGATCATTTTGAGTTTAATATCAGAAGTTATGCCCAGTTTAACCTTATGACCTCTCTCTCTCCTTCCTCTTCTCCCTTCAAGCTGCTGTGGCATCTCTTTAAGCTCATTCTGGTCTTGTTGACTGCCCTGGCTGCTGCAGCATTGCACTGATGCAACTTTGTTGTGCTGTAGGTGGAATTACTCTGGAAAAATTATGGACTGGAACCCACGGCCTCCAAGTTCATTTGTAGGCTGATGGTCAAATAAATAAGCAGAAACAGGCCTGAATCAAATGATCAGCAACGTGAAGAACAAGACGCTCCCAAAGTCAGCATGCTGGGATACGGCCCGTTCTGGAGAAAGTTTTGTAGGCTTAGTTCAAATCTTGGCTGTGGATTTGTACCTTGGATCAAAGTTTTGTTGCAGGCCCTTCTCCAATATAAAGCAAAGAAACGTAAAACAACAAATATCTAGTGAAATCCAAACACAATCTGCTCTATGTTATGCTACAAAAATGAATGAACTCTGCCTCCCACCCTCTCCCACTGTGACTTGCTGTGAATAAGCACTGCTCAAAGGAAACTATTGCAAGAAGTTCTGCCTCTTTCCAGCAGGAAAAACAATGGAGCAAGGGAAAATGCTGACTGGCTTTATTGCCTGCTCTTCCAGTTAGGCAGGTACAGGTGAACAGCGGATGAGGTGGTGTAAGCAGTGCTGAAAGGACTCACCCTTAGCAAAAAAATGAAGGCCAAATGTTCAATTAGAAGGTTTTAAATGTTTTTCTATTAAGTTAAGGAAGAACTCTTTTCTGCCCTTCATAAGGAGTGTCCTGTGAGGTATCCGAGAATCTCACAAAGTCCAGAAGACAGCAGAAGTGCTGGGTTTCTCCTCATAGCAAGATTCAGGAGCATTTGTCATAAGGGCTTGGTGAATGGGCAGACAAATACCAGTGGGGTGTCGGGTAGATCTCAATTGTGCATTAGAAATAGACAGTCAAGAGGTAATATAATACCAATCTAATACCCAAATCTAGGTATAGTTTCATATTTTCAATAAGTTCTTCCTTAAAGCTCCCGAAGCACTGTGTGCCAGGCTGCGCAGCAGTGACTGGTGCAGTCCAGCCAAGGAGATGCCACAGAGCTACAAAGACAGGAGGAGTTTGAAGAGACTTCAGTGCTCAGGTTGGTGAAAAGGCTTGGAGGATACAAATGAGGTCTGTTTAGAAGTGCCAACCTTATAAACACATAAAAGCTGCTTTTTACTCTTCAGACATTAACAGTCTATAAAGTTGAAAAGGAATATGTTTAAGATTGACAAAATAAAATATTGCAGTGTAAAATTCCACCTTATTGCTGTATTTGTTTAGAAAAGGACTTATCAGGCAAGCAGTGCCCCATGCCCGAGGTAAGAACCCTTTGCTGACGGAGCCAAGCTCTCATCTGCGTCCCAGCCACCTCTAATTACTCCCTGACCAATAGCGAGCGCATGGCTGCAGAACAAGTGTTTATTTTCTTTCTTGCTTATTTATTAAAACAAAAGCACAAGACAGAGCACTTCTACGTGTTGTGAACTCTGCAATTGTTAAAGTTTCCGAGAGGTCACAAGGGTCCCAGATAACATTAGCAGCTCGGTGCTATGTTGTCCTTTTGTGTTATCAACAGGAAACATCTTTACCAGCACAGGAACTACAGCTTTGTAATTGGCCTGGTGCAAGAACATGACAGTATTTTCTCATCCTATCAGGACTCGGATATTTTGGGAGCTGGTATATAAAGCTCGCAGCACACAGTGTCTTTTGGACATTGGGAACAGGTTCATGGCAGAAAGCAGTGTGCTTTGCTATTTTAGTAGTTGCCGTAGTTGCAGCATGAATGATTTTTCTTGCCCTGTATGGTTCTGGGTGGTATTTTATTACAGTTCATACATATATTTTTATTATTTCAGTGCAGATGGACGTATTTAAAGTAATTAGCATGGTGATCTAAGACTTGTAAAGAAGCCTTTAGCAAATAAACAATGAATCCATAAATCACATCAATGCAGGCCTTGTTTAGCTTTCATTAAATACTTGCAGACTTCTATGGTGCAGGATTGAGCTCGATCCAAGCGAATTTCGGATCCGCTAGATGATAAACTGTTATATTTGGGCTCTGAAACAAGAAGCGTTCCTTGTGCTAAGTGATCTGTGTGTTGAAAGGAACAGCCCTTCTGCCTCATGCTCTTAATGGTAGAAAACTCCAGTAACATCCACAGCCAGTGTCAGATCAGAGCAAACGGCATTTAAATGGAGCTGTAAAGAGCAGAGCTGGAAGGGGGCCAATATTGCAATTAATATTCTGTACAGAACTGCACCACTCGCTGATTTTAGCGAACCTCATTCGGACCATTTGATAAAGCTGCGGTGGTTTTTACCATAGCTGCCGTCACTGTTTTGATCCAAAATAACTGTAACTACCGAGAAGAAGAAATAACAGCCCTAGCATGATGCTAGCCCAAAATTTGTCCTAAAAAGTGCATAATTAGTAATTCTAATTACTGGGTCTTCATTTTATTCCTCCAGCATAAACAGCAGTACACTGCACTTGTCTATGGCTGCTTTTATAGCGTTCCCAAAGTCAGATTTTTTGAACTTCCACTCTTACTACAGAAAAACTTGTAAGTTTTTCTCAGCCATCCCTTGACTTCAGAAATCCATGATATTTCTATATAGCAAATTCTTTGGTAGAGATCGGTGAAGGGATCATTTAGTTATCGAAAAAACCGACTTCTACCATGAGGAAAATCAGGATTTTGTTTTCTGTTTTATTCTATAACACACCCAAAAAAACTCCTGAGCAGTTTGCAGGATGGTTTCAGCTCTTCCTTGGTGACACAAGTGTCATTTGGCACAGAGCACCATCCCTCAGTTGGGCAGTGCTGGCCTGAAATGTCTCGAGCAAAGGCAGAGTCGTGCTGCAGTAGCCAGGGATGGCTCTGAATTGCTGTGCAAAAATGATGTCCCCAAACTTATCTCCATGTATTGTGTCAAATACCAAAATACCAGGGGCTGGTGACAACAGGAGTTATTTCCAAGGGACTGACACATCGCATAGATGGGGCATTGTAAGAGGTTGGGATTTTTTCCCCTGTCTTGCTCACTCTTGCACCATGCTGCTGCAGATGGGACAGGAGGGAACATTTTGGTCTTCCTGATTTCAGCGTTTGTGTAACTGCACTCTCTGAGGCAGCAGCGCTGAAGTAGCTTTCTTTCTTCCAAGCACTATTTTGTGGCAGTGCAGCCAGAGGGGTTTAGATTAATGAAGTGATGATTTTTTAATTTTTTTTTCTTTTTTAGCAAACACAATATTTTTTTTTATTTTATTTGGGTAGGAACATGAATTCAGCAGAGGAAAGAAACAGCAGCTGCAGTGGCTGAAAGTTAAAGCAAAGTCAAGTTAGAAAAGTAGAGTTTGCTTCCAGCAGAGAGTGTGTGTGTGTGTGTTTGCATGCATGTTTGCGCTGATGGAAGAATTGATGTAGGGGAGATCTCAGAGGTCCTTGCGTGAAGACGGGGGTATCTCCTCCAAAAGATGCCCCTTGTCCAGCAGCTGCAGTCCCAGAGCTGCTGCGGCTCATGTCCATGGGCATGAAGGGCACCCTGTGCTGTGCATCACATTAAAGATGATGCTGCAAAGGACCACAGCAGTCCAAACCTTCAGAGCAATCCTTCCTAGAGGGTTTGTTTCCCCTGCTGAGCTCATCAAAGCTCCTGCCCTCGCAGCAAGCCGCACACCTCCACACTCAGTTTGAATTTCCTGCAGGTGCCATGGGACGTCCCCGGCTGAGAGCGGGGCACCACGCGCTGAGTCAATGTGCGCGGAGCGAGGCTGGTGCCTGGGCAGGATTGTGTCTGCTCTCAGAGAACTTCTCACCCACATTTCCTGCACGGATCCCGGGTGAGAGTGGCAGTCATGCGAGGGCATGGGGAGGCATTGACAGCACATGGTGTGTTCCAGCCAACCTGATACCGAACATGTCCTGGTCCCTGCCCTCAATCCACATACACAGCCTGCTTTTTTTTGGACTGAGTACAAGGTATTTTCCTCTTTTCCACTCCAGGACATTGGTTACCCTACCCTCGGCCATCTGGGTTAGAAGCTGTTGGCTTCAAGCTTGTGAGAGAGATGCTGGCCTCACATCTCCTGGCCCCTGACCATCTCCTCTCCCCATACCCACCGAGTGAGAGGTGATATAAATGTTACAGCTGCTTTTCCCTGCATCCATAGTGCATTTCTGAAGGGAGGTCTCAGTGTGCCTTTTTATGATCCAACATTTAATTGTGCCCCATGCTGGATCCCATCAGCCCCAGCCCTCAGTTCAGAGCCATTAAACAGTTCATGAGCAGAGGGAAGGTTTCAAGGCTGTATCACAGATACGGGGCCATCTCAGGGCACAGGAGGGATTTGCAGGTGTTGATCACAACAAACTTCATCTGAGATCTTATGGTGTGGGTGCTGCTCTCCATGACTGCCCAGAAGAGGTTTTTTTGCACCAAGCCCATGTCCAGTAAAGCAGAGCTTAAGAGACGTGGGATAAATCTGCTGGAGCTTGGAGAATAGGGCATGATCAAGCTGTGCCAAGCAAATGTTTGTGTTCTGGTGAAGCCTGGCAAGGGTAGCTGCTGTTAACTGGAGTTACCAGTGTGGTGTCAGTGCTTTCTACGAAGGAAACGTGAGTACGGCTGCACTTTGCTCTCAAGAAGGGTGAGGCATCCTATTTAGACTTACCAAACCAAACCTTCTCCAGGGCTGTGAGAGGCTGCAAAGCACCAAGTTCGTAGCACTCTCAGGGTGGCGAGGTGGCTGGGGCTGCGATTCTTCACCCTTTTTTTTTTTTGGGTGGCTCAGTCACTGCTTTTATCTTGTTCTACAGCGGGGGAAGGACAATTGTAGCTGATTCCCACGGGCCTGCAGAGCATCAATGAAATCAATTGGAAAAGCACCTTAGAGAAAGGCAGGGACCTGTTGTGGCTGAAAGTGAAAAGGCTGAAGAAGCCTTTGGCTCACATGAGGAGGAGCCCATCTTCTTGTTTTTCTGATACCCTTGAAAAGAAACAAACAGCTGCTTTTCATGGTCTGTGTTAACCAGCACCATGGCTTTCAGCAGGGGTCGGTGATGGGGATGTGGTCGCAGCCATCATGATGGTGTCAGTGGCACCACTCACTAAAGCACCTGGGATCAGGGAGACTGGTGGAAAAATGTCATTAATTTTTATTAAAAAACAAACAAACAAAAACCTCACAGAAACAAAACAAAACAAAAAACAAAACCACAAAATCCATCTTGCTTTAAAGCTGGATTGCTTTTTAGCCATCATTAAAATGAAAGCAATTGGTTGCCTGTTAATTCCCATTGCCATACTGGGGCACTGAACCTCTACTTGCACTAACAAAGAGCCAATGCTGAGCATGCTGCAAAGGATAGACGACCCTTTTTTATTATTCTGTAGAAAAACACACACTATTACAGTGTTCTGTAAAAATACCTTTGGGCAAAACAGATTATTTTGACTTTGGACAACATCATTCACCAAAGGCTATGCCACAAGTTTGGTCTGAAGGAAACCACACACGATTTGACTTTTTTTATCTCGTATCAGCGGCGGAGAGCTCGGTGCGGTTACAGTTCTCCTCATTTCTGAGAAGAGAGGATCATATTTAATCATTGTGTCAGTTGGCACAAACACCATGTTTGTAGTGAAATGCTAAAAAACACCATGTCTATCTTTCCCTTGATCAAGATTCGTGTGATAGAAGCTCTTAATGTTAAAACTCATCAGTAATGAAACATTTGAAGGGCTCAGCTACCCAGTTTGTTTATTGTAACTTATTTTAAAGAATGGTCTGACCTCTTCTGCCTAATACAACAAACACAATATCAGTAATCTCCACCCAAGGGCATTCGTTCCTTGGCAGACCTCACTTTGGCTCTAAGATATTCCTGGAGGGTTTTTTTTTTTGGAGGGGGGGGCGGGGAATGACAATGACTAACTTGCTTCACTGAGCAGCACATTTCAAAATCCAAAGTGCCTGTAGGGGTTGCCTCGTAGCACGTCCTTACCAGCTGCACAAGTGGGGAAGCCAAGAGTAATTTGGACAGAGAGGGAGAGATTTTGAAGCTGGGGAAAAGCACTGTGATTTCCAAAGAATTTCGCCCTCCGTTTCCTGCAGCGAGCCCATCACATCTGCTCAGAGCACTGCAAATCTCAGCTATTGCATACGGCACTGTCACCCGCCGCTTCATCCATCCTAGTATTGACCTGCTCTGATTCATAGTATTTTATTGGCACTGACTTGTGCTGTGGTATCAAGAAGTCTCAAGCATGGGAAAGCCTCCCCTGCTCCCCAGAAGTGAACAAACGCCAAAAAGAAAAGTTAGTCCTTGCCCTAAAGAGCTCACTTATCACTCACTTTTAAATCTAACTGGGTTCTCATCTGTTTTCTAGGGCCAGCATCCGCGCAATATCCACCTTGCATGGAAGTGTCAGTGACAGCAAAGGCTGAGAGCTCAAGGAGACAGTCACTGCCACTGGTGAGATGCAATGAGTTTTGTTTGTGCTGAGGCTGCTGTTTCAGAGACGACAGTAAGTTTGTAGAACTGCTTTTTTTGCAGAAACGGCTATTTAAACTCTTAGAAAACCTACAGGAGGAGGCAATGCCTGCCTGGCACCCACGCACTGTAGGGACAAGGGCTTTCATGTCCTTCCCCAGGAGCATTCCCCCCTGCCACCCTCCAAATCATCTCCAAAGGGAAAAAGGAGCATCACTAGGACTGGCTCTGATTTATGCTGCGTCAGCTCAGCCCCTGCATCAGGTGCTGTAGAGCAGCTCACGGTTCGTGGGACCATTGCTTTCGTGGAGGTTTGAGTTTCGGTGGTTTCTAACGACTTGTTCAGTTGATATGAAATTGTGGAGGAGTTGAAAACTCAGCTGTGCTCTTGGCACAACCCAAGCCAAACAGTCAAAAGAAAAGTGAATGCACAAGGCAGTGCTTAGCCTGTGCCCTGTCCCTGAAACGACTCCTTATGTCCCCAAAGCTGCCTCTTTTCCTCCTCCTGACCATATCCCATTGCTGCCCTGGTGCCAGTGATGCCTTGAAGGTGTATGGCCACGCTCTGCAGGACCATCCCTTGGCATATGGGATGGAAAGTTGAGCTGCTCCTCTGCTGCCACAATCCCATTTATTTGGGAACCGCTGCCACATGGCCAAAGGCGCAGTGTTGGCATCGAATTTCGTAGCAACCCTCCTCACACCACAGCTGAGCTAACAGCATCATAAGAGGGATGGGGTTGGCTTACAAGCAAAAAAAAAAACAACTATCAAAGAAAAACACCCAGATGAACTCATGATAGGACAGCTCCTGAGATTTATAGTGGTGGGGTAACCCCACGAGCAGTCGTCTTGCACTTGCTTCTCCCACTTTTTTAAGGCTGGACCCTTGGACAGGCTTTCTTGGGAGGTTTAATAGGGGCATACTGGTTTTGTGCCACTTGTTGCTGAGCTAGTGATGGTTTCTGTTGTATTTATGTATCCATCATAAGTATTTATACATACAACAAGTGATTTTACATTCGGGTTTTTTTTCCCAAAAAAATATATTGAAACATTTAATTCCAAAACCTTGCACTATGGCTAAACAGCTTATTTTTGCATAGACATCTTTCTTTATAGAGTCAAGAGCCTTCCTCCAATGCACCTCTCAGATAAAATCCTTAGGTTTATATCTATATAAAGATATAGATAGATATAGATATATAAAAAAGATATATGTGTGTGTGTGTGTGCGTGCATGTAAATTTAGGTTATATATAGATGTTTTATATATGTTATACATACATATACATACATATAATTAGATCAGAATGCAATGACTTAACTATGCTTGCTCTAAAAATGAAGTACCAATAAACGATGAGTTATGATGTTATAAATCTCTATGAGTCAGGAAGCTGGACCTTTGCTAATATTAACAATTGCAGCACCTCATACTTGCTGTCCATGACAGCATGTTATAGAAAACCAGAAAGCACTGAGTGAAGAAAAAAAAATATATATCCCAACCTGAAGCCAGCTTTTTCACTCATGAGGAGGGAAACGACTTCCATGGCCTTGGCGGCTGCGGGGAGCAGGTGTGCAAAGAGCGGCCGACCGAGCGGGAGCTGAGGTTCATGGCTTCGCTTTCGGGGAAACAGGACCAGAGATGTGCACAGATCTCACTTCTACTGTCTGGATGGCATTTTATTGTAACCTAGAAGATTTTGTCTCTCTGGAGGCTTTCCCCTCTCCTGTTTCTGTGCATCTTGGAAGGGAATTGCATATCCCATTAGTGCACATGGAGAGCCAATGCTCATATGGTTGATTTAATGCTTTGATTCTACACTGATTGAACACAGATACAAATCCTAAAGACAAATCCATACATCCTGAAGCATTAAAAATGCTTTATTTCATCTGTCATCCTGTACTGAAGTATTCTGAAAGTCTCAGGAAGGCTTAAGCTTCTTTGGACATGGCCATTTGGGCTAGATTGCCAAAAGAGCATCTACAAAGATCCAGGCTAAATCTACCCCAAGAAGAGACATTGCTGTAACATAGCCCCAGGCTGGGAACCCAGGAAAAGGGCAGCTCAAGAAAATGAGAAAACATTGGTTGAAAGAAAAAAAAAATTAAAGGAGAAACAAAACTTGGAGGGAGGGGGTTGGCCAAACGCTTCTCTTGACATTTTTTCTGCAGGTGGCTTCAGTTTCAAAGCCACTTGTGTCCTTTACTGCAGAGTATGTGGCTGTCCACAGCCCCTTGAGGTTCACTGAGTGGCTGTGAAGCTGCTGGAGCTGAGAGCAGGGCTTTATACAGATAATCCACGGAGGGAACTGACGGCTCAGAGGCCTACAAAACCACCCGGGTGGTTACAATTAGAGCGTCAAGATGAGCAAGTAAAGTAACAACAAAGGACAGTAGCTCCAGCCTTTGAAATGTCAGCTTACAACATGAAGGCAGTGAAAAATAATACTTTGTTAACTTATTGTTTAGGAAAAAAAAACACACCAAACCAGAACACTTCCTTTAATGACACATTAGCTGACAGGGGTGCTTTTATGAGTCTTTGGTAGTCACCGATGAGTCACTGGCTGGAAGCGCAGGGACAGGCTGTTCCTATCTAAAGGTTGCCATCCCAATGGTTCACCACCAGCAGAAACAAGGTGCTG
This sequence comes from Mesitornis unicolor, assembly GCF_000695765.1. Lineage (NCBI taxonomy): Eukaryota > Metazoa > Chordata > Aves > Mesitornithiformes > Mesitornithidae > Mesitornis > Mesitornis unicolor. The sequence goes on along the minus strand of NW_010189504.1, from coordinate 1,769 downwards.
CTCTTGCTCTTGCTCCTCTCATGTAGTCATCATCAGCTGGTCCAAGTTCTCGCAGGACTGATCATCCCAAGATCACCTGTGGTAACCCTGGAGGTTTCTGTCTCTCCAGCAGAGCCATGGGTGAAGGCGTCTCCATCCCCAGAGCAGGCTTTGGGCTCTCGATGCCCTCACTGCCAGCGTCATGGCCATGTCACCATCACCACAGCTCGTGCTTCCCACCATGACAAGCCAAAGGGTCTCTGGAGCTTATCAGGCTTTTCTGCCATTGTATTCCCTCCTAATGCCGTTCATATGTTTAGACATTTCCCTTTGCAGGCATCCGTTCTTTCCAGATTCCTTACATTTTTTATTATATGTCTTTGTTTTTGATCTTTTGCATTTAAAAAAATGCTTTCATTTGAAGCTTAATAGTGAGGACTCAGTGCATCTGCCAGAGTTCCTGGCACAGCTAGTATCCTGCAGGAGCAATTACTTTCCAGTGAGTCTCTAAAATTGCTTATTTACTTTCATTTGTATGCCAAAAATACTTTAAAAATCAGGACAGTTTTTTCCAGTTACACAATCACCAGAAATATCTTGAATCCATACACTTCCACTGTGGTTCAATAGTCAACCTGAAAATAGTCAAAACAGTTTATAAAGTATGTTAAAAAAGTGTCCTCTCCCAGAACTAAGGCTTTGGATGCAGAGCTCCATATGGCCAAGTCAACGAATGCTACAAAGCAAAATTAATTCCCCTTTTTTTTAATAACAACACGGGGAAAAAGAGACTGCAAAGGCAAGGGCAGCCAATCTCTGCTGCTCTTCAGCAGCTTCCTGAGTGGAATTATTGCAGCCAACCACTTCTAGAAAGTCCTTTCATGTCTATTCACGTAGGATTTATTTACTGCTCTTGGCAAAAAAAAAAAAAAAACGAATGATGGTTGATTTCTGACAAACCGTGAGATTTAGGATAATTTTTTTCCATTAGAGCTTTTAAATTAATTTTAGTGAATTTAGAACATTAGTGTGGGACAGTAGCTGCTTCTACCCCTTCTGATTTATTAAAAACACTCATTAAACCTACTTTTCAGCAAAGGTAAAGAATCAGATCCTCTCCCCTCCCTGTCTGGAGAGCACAGGTAACAAAATGTAGAACGATCTTCTAAAGATCTCAAGGCGTTTTGCAAATCGAGGGCTCCATTTGTTTTCCTTACTCATGCATATTTTAAATTCCCTTTTAAGTTTCAACGGTTTGTATGGGTGTAATTCAGAACAGACTGGGGCCTTACATATTTTGCATACCAATGAGTAATGTGAGTCCCCTGTCTGGAGAGCACAGGTAACAAAATGTAGAACGATCTTCTAAAGATCTCAAGGCGTTTTGCAAATCGAGGGCTCCATTTGTTTTCCTTACTCATGCATATTTTAAATTCCCTTTTAAGTTTCAACGGTTTGTATGGGTGTAATTCAGAACAGACTGGGGCCTTACATATTTTGCATACCAATGAGTAATGTGAGTCCAATTTCTGAAAAAAAGATTATATGAGCATTATGATGCAGTTGAGGAGTAACTGGCTGGAAAGAAAAAAAAATACAACAAAACCAGAAGGGTTCACTTTGTAATTTTGAGCGCATGTTCACAAATGAAAGCAAGCATTGTGACCATCAACAATGACCAGAACAGAATCAGCCTTTCCCCAAACCTACTGAAGAACCATGGTCTTAATTTGTAGGTTTAAGTTAGTAGCCCTCTTTTCTTGTTTTTGTATATATATATATGTATATAA
>NW_010189503.1:1539-6475 GCF_000695765.1 Mesitornis unicolor | reverse complement strand
AGAGAGACGTGGCTCGGATGCAAGGCACTGATGGTGCCACCCTCCACAGCCACCAACACGGTCCTCAAGTACTCCCCAGTGCCCCTGCACAAGCCACCCCTGTGCACCAGCTGCCAGTGGCATAATCATCACGGCCGTACCAAGCACTGGGGCTGCACTGGGAGAACTGGGACCCTCCGGGGGACGGGGGAGCTGGGGGGGAGGAGACTACCACTGCAGGAGGCAGGGCTGTTGAGTGGGTGGAGCCTGTGCCCTGCAAGTGGGCAGGGGCTGATGGTTAATTAGCAGGGGTAGGTCTTAATTAGCCTAGAGCCCTATGGCAGCCCCTCTGCACATCACTCCTGGGTGTAGTAGCCAGGCAGGTTCCTCTGGTGCACAGGGAGTGCATGGGGGCTGTTGTGGGCCTCATCCTGTACAGGGGCCAGGCGCCAGGAAGGTTTGGTGCTCATGCCCCTCTGCCCCAGCATAGATGCTACCTGCCTGGGGCATTGCAAACCTAAGTGTCAGGGATTGCATGGTGCTGGATGGTGACACCGCTTTAAGACTTGAGCTGTGCTGTCTGTGTAGGGACAGGGAGAGCAGGGGTTGAGTGAGGCAATGCTGAGCCCGGAGGCTCCGAGGAAGGGACTGTACCCGGGGCTTTGCAGCACAGGAAGCGCGTTGGAGATGCTGCACCTTGATGAGAGGACTGGATGGTAGTGAGGGGGCAGAAGGAGCCTTCGCAGTGCTGAAGGAGATCCATGGAGGAAGAGGAGTGGTTGCTCTGTGAGCTGGGGGGCTGGAGAAGCAGAGCCTGTAGGATGGAGGAAGGTGTATGTGGCACTCATGGGCCTGACAGGGGACAGGGGGACGAAAGGAGAGTGCAGGAGGGGTCCTGCCCTGCATGCTATCACTGTGCATTGCACCTCTGGGGACCATGGCACTGTGCAGTCAGATACATGGGGCTGTGTGTGCAGACAGAGTGGGAGACCTGCTCTGTCCCACAGGGTGGCAGCAGCCTGTCCCAGGTGGGCTGATGCGGGGGGGGTTACCCTGATCTCACACTCCAGCATGCAGCTGCATGGCACCACTGGCCCGGGCCCCCCTGCCTCTGCCCGGTGGAACGGCACCACCTGATTTCCCCAGGTGCCCGTTCCCGTTGTGCTGACGCACTCAGCCCTGATCCCGATTCCCAGCTGCCGGCCCTTGCCGCTGCCTTTCTGGAGCAGCTGAGGGAGGGACAGAGCAGCCAGGATTGCCTAACACACGAGGTGAATGTCACCCTGCCCCGGGCGCTTGGCTGTGGGTGCACCGCCATTGAGCAGACAGCTGCCCAAAAAGCCGGTCCTGGGACAGGGAGGCCTCTGAAGCCACGCAGGCTCTGGGACACTGGGCTGGGTTAGGAGCACAGCATATGCTGCTGGTTGTGAGAGAGGAGTGCTCTGGTGGGGAGGTGATGGGATGTGGGGGGGGGGTCCAGTCTTATCACCTGGTCCTGTGCAGGGAGCTGGCATGAAGTGAGTTGTTCCCCTGAGGCCATTTTCTCCATGCTGCAGCGGAGTGGCGAGATGGGTCACTGTGTGAAATGGAGGAGCCGTGCCACCACTCTGCACACACCTGACACCCTGCCAGGATGTGTGCCGTAGCTTGCTTGCCTCCAGCATGGAGGCCCCAGCTGCTCAGGGCTCCCCACTGAGACCCAGCTCCCTGGGGACCCTGGAAAATCCACTGGTGGCTGCGCTGCTCCTGTCCCAGGCAGGGACACCCTGTCGTTGTTCCCTGGGAGGTCCTTTGACCCATGTTGTTGGCTAGTTACTGGGCAAGGGGGATGTGTGCAAGGTCCCTGGGCAGGATTAGGTCTTTTATCAGTGGGCACAGAACCTGGTCCTCCACCTTCTCTCCCTGCATGGGCCATGTGGCAGTTCTCTATGGGAGTCAGTATCGTCTCTCCCCAAGGTGGCTCAGGTCACTGGTGGTGGGGTGGGGGGGCTCTGTGCTTCCCAGCTCCACGCTCGGTCCCGGCAGCTCCTCCTGCACCAGCTCAGCATTCCCCCTTGCTCACACGAGCCCGATTTAGCTCCTCTAATCCCTTGCCCTGAATCTGTCGCTCCACCCCACTAATGATTTTCTCCTGCTCTTCTCCCAGGTCCCCCGAGTGCGTCAGTGCCTAGTGTGGGGGAGTGGGGAGCGCGTGTGTGGGGGTGCACACCACCCCTGCCATGTCACACTGTCCCCACCGTGTCCCACCACTGCTCTGCCCCTCTCCTGCTGCAGGTCCTCTCTCATGCCTTGTCTCCTCCGGTGCAGGTGGGGTGTATTTGCCCTTCTCGCACCAGCACCAGGCTGATCCAGGGACCCTCCAGGCCCTTCCAGCCTGTCCTGATCCCCACTGCAGCTCCATCACCCCCAGGCTCTCTAAAGCCTGTATCACCTCTCAGCTGCATTTCCTGATTTTTTTTCCCCCCCTGTAAACCAGATTAAATCACCCTTTAAGAACCTGAGCTAATCTCCTTTTAGAGTCCAGCCCTCCCTCCCCACGCCAGCACTGCCTGATCCTCCCTGCTGGGGTTGCCTCTTGTTTCAAGGTTGGATGTGTCCGTCTTGGGCTCCCAGTGCAGGGTCTTGCTCCACGCGCCTCCACCTGCACTCAGCCATCAAACCACTTTGGAAGCTTTCCTCTGTGCAAGGAACAGCCTGCAGCCGCCTGGATTTGGGGACAGGGAAGGGGGCAGGAGCTGCCTATGCAGAGCGCCCTTTCCTGTCCAGCCCAGAGTTACAATGGGGCAGCATGGGCATGCTTTTGCAGTTACTAGTGCAGGGCGATGGCAGTGGCACCCTGGTGGGGACGGCTGCGTTGGCAGTGTCCCCGGTGGCTCAGCACCTCTGGCCGTTTATCTCACTGCCTAATTTTAGCCCCTTGCTTTGCAGCACCGTGCCCAGGTTTAAGGCCAACTGCCCCTTCCCTCCAGAGTGCCTGCCAGCCCTACTCAGGGTCTGAACGGGACCTGTTTTCCCCCTTTGCCATCTCCTTCCTCCCATGGATCTCTCTGGGGGTGCCTCAGTTTCCCCTTGACGTCCCAGGTTGTCTCTCCAAGACACAGCAGCATCTCAGAGGAGCCCAGGATGCAGCAAGGCTCCAGCCCAGGCTGCCATGCCCCACTGTAGGGTGGGCACCATGCCCAGCTGTGCCTCTGCAGAGCTGCTTGGCTGCTGCCACCGTGGGCGCTGGTCTCAGCTGCTGCAGGGACAGGTCCCCAGGGGGGACAGGGTTGGACCTGCCCTTTGGGGTGCCCACAGCCAGCAGGACCAGCTGGTGGGCTGTCTCTGCTGTCTGCAATCCCCAAGCACATCCATGCGCCCTGCCGCTGTGCATACTCTCTGGCCCTAGGGGTGGAATTGGGGCCAGCCTGTGGGCAGCTACTGGAGACCCAGGCTCCAATCTCAGCCCCCAGCCACCTGGGCAGGGGGCTGGCATGGTGGCCACACGTGGTAGGTCCCCATCCTGGGGCGCTGCAGGCCAGGGGGTGCTGCACCCTGGTGAACAGAGCAGCGGGTGCAGCTGTCCAGTCAGTCACCTCCACCCCTGCCCTCTCGCCCGCTGCTAGGGGGTTATTTTTGCTGAGGAATGTGCCGTCCCCTCGGATTCTGGCGGCCTGCAGGGCTTGTGTTACAGACGAGAGGCTGAGACCTGGGCCCGTGGGCGGGTAAATATAGCCCTGCCGCTCGGAGCTGTGTGATGGGGTGACGGCTTCTTCCTCCTCCTGGGGCTGCCTGGTGCTCCCTGATCCCCTTCTGCTTCCCAGCACCAGGTTGCTGGCTTGAGGTGGTGCTGGGAAGGGGCTAGCTGCTCCTACCCTGCTACCTCCACTCCTGCCTGCTTCCCCTCTGCCTTCTGTGAACAGCCCCTCATCCCCAGACAGGGGAATGCCAGGAGGAGGAACAAAATGCCTCCTGTCATCCTGCTCCATGCCCAGAAACCCAGAGCCAAGGTCACATTGCTGTCCTGCATCCCCATGTCCTCTGTCCACAGCGGGCACTGTGTCCTTCTTGTGGTGGCAAGGGGAGGTGATGCTGTGGATGGCACCTGGGGTGCCCCCAGCCACTCTTCCTCAGGACCAGAAAGCTGCTGCGGTGCTGTCCTGCCCTGTGACAAGGGTCATCCTGCTGCATGTACTTACCTCTGGGGACAGGGCTGGGGACAATCCATACCCCTCCAGGCTCCCAGCACATCCCCACTTCCCAGCAGCTCCAGGAGGTGCAAACCCATGAAAGATTCATGCCCAGGCCTCCTCCTACCTGAGATGACTGCATGCACCCGCTGCCACCAATTAGTCAAGCGCCGAGACAAGGGCAGCTGATATTTGGGGCTGGGTGGCTGGTGCCCAGCAGTGGCTGTGGTGCAGAGACAGGATCCATGCAGAGCTGCTGGGGAGGCCCAGCAAGGCGTGGGGAGCTGTGGCACTCCCAGCAGGGTAATTGATGCTGCATTTTGAGAAAGTGCTTGCTGACTGCTTTACTCAGGGCTGATGTGTGTCTGGGAGGTGAAGCTGGAGCTGGGTGACAATGGTGCCACCTCCTCTAGGTCTGCCCCTTCTCCGTGCCATCACGTCCCATGGACACCTGTGGCAGAGACTCTGGCTTTGCCCTTGCAGAGGGATTTGCAGGCACTGCAGCCTCTGGAAAGGACTTTTGGGCCCCACAGCAGGCACAGCCCCTTGGAGGTGACCCAGCTGCTCCCTGGGGTGCAGCATCTCTGGGGTAGCCCAGAGCATCTCCTGGGGCTTTTGCTGAGGCATGACCGAGCAGCAGAGCCACAGGGAAGGGATGTGTGCCTGGCCAGCTGGGAGCCGCGGCTGATGGGGCAGCAGATGTGGCAGTTAGAGGGTACCCGAATGACTGCATTTTGGCTTGGCATATGTGGTCACTTCCTGGGGCCAGCCCTGGGACTGTCCCTGCA
>NW_010189503.1:0-1508 GCF_000695765.1 Mesitornis unicolor | reverse complement strand
GGGCCCGGCCCTGGGACTGTCCCGGCAGCCGCTGCGGTGGCAGCACCCTTGCCCCCGCACCACTGTGTGCCAAGCCCAAGCCTTGGTGCTCCTTCTCAGCATCACTGACCAGGCTTTTATCCCACTTGAGTGGGGAAAAAAAGGCACATGCTGTGCAGGTCTGTGGCAGGACCATGGGCAGGCACAGCCTGGGTGAGAGCACCTGGCAGGGAGACCCTGGGTGCAGGCATGAGCCCCACAGCCCACCCCTTTACCCAGCCCTGGCTCAGGGTTACCCATCTCTGTCCCTACCCAGGGCTGGGGGGACCAGCAGAGTCCTCTGGCTTTGACAGGAGATTCCCTTAGTGTCAGCTCTGGCATTTGTGGGACTCGCCTGATGTGTGGGGTCTCCACGGAAACCCTGCAGCATCAGTCAAATTGTGGGACTGTCAGAAATGTTGTATAAACAGCTCCTTTTGTACTGGGTAATTTGCAAGTTATTATGGAGCCATGAAAAGCTTCACGTTGGGAATCATGGGCTGGGAGGGGAAGCAGAGAAAAGCTACTGGAGCTGCCAAGCGTCATGGGGAGCGTGATGCCTGTGTGCAGCCCTGCGTGGGGTGGCCGGCTCCGCAGGGGACAGGTGAGCAGCATGAGAACAAGTGCTGGGTGGGGAGGCCTTCAGCAGCATTCCCATGGGTGCTCTGCAGTGGGAGGGGGCAGCACAGACCCCAGGTGGGGCTGGGACTTCGGCAGCCTCTCCAGAAGCCTGGAAAGGGGGTGGATGGGTGCTGCAGGGCCAATGGCTTGGTGAGTTGGTGGTGCAGGGCATCTCCTCACCCCAGCATGAGGGGAGGTCTTGTATGTGTCATACAAGATGGACAAGGACAACAGCCTACCTCCCTGGGTAAGGCTTGCATTCCCACTAGCCACAGGGCTGAGCAGTCCAGCCCTGCCACCTCGTGTGGGTCCTGAGGCACACAGGGGGCAGTGGGCAAGGTCTGCCTTAGGCGACTGGGTGCCTTGGGCTGGAGGCTGTGTGGTTTGCAAAGGGGTTTATACTGTGGCATGCACAGTGCTGAGATCCACACTCATGTCTTGGGAAGGGGATCTCTGATGGCTGGAGGATGTGGGGGACTGGGCAGAGGCTGGCAGGGTGCTGGTGAGCCTGAATCTTGGCTGGACAGTGCCATGGCACACTGTAGCTGTGCTGCTGTGTGCAGGGTTGTGGCAGCTGTGGCAATGGAGCTATCTCGTTTAGGGGCAGTTTGGGGACAGCACGTGGAGGGCAGTGGCGTGCAGCATTGGCATGGTGTGTTGTGTTACTGTCCCTGTCGGGGTGCGTGTGGGAGCCACGGTGGTGGGTTTTGCCCCACGGTGCTGAGCACGAGAGAGAAGAGCAGCCCCTGCCCGGGGCAGTGGGGCAGGATGGACCGACGGCAGGAGACAGTGGCAGAGCCTCATCGCTGGGCAAGGGGCTCCGACCCCTGGGTGCAGTTGGGGCCAGTGCCAGCGGGTGGTGGGGGACA
>NW_010189502.1:647-1021 GCF_000695765.1 Mesitornis unicolor | reverse complement strand
CTTGGGTCCCTTTTTGCCCATTTTGGGGTCACGGGGCCATTTGGGGCTGAGTTTGGGGGTCAATTCTGGGTCATCTTGGATCCCTTTCAGGTCCCTTTGGGTCCCTTTGGGGTCATTTTGGGGCGGTTTTGCTTGGGTCCCTTTTTGCCCATTTTGGGGTCAATTTGGGTCAAGTTTTGGCCATTTTGGGGCATTCTGGGTCATCTCGGATCCCTTTCGGGTCCCTTTGGGTCCCTTTTTGCCCTTGGGTCCCTTTTTGCCCATTTTGGGGTCAATTTGGGTCAAGTTTTGGCCATTTTGGGGCATTCTGGGTCATCTCGGATCCCTTTCGGGTCCCTTTGGGTCCCTTTTTGCCCATTTTGGGGCGGTTTTTG
>NW_010189502.1:0-503 GCF_000695765.1 Mesitornis unicolor | reverse complement strand
ATTTTGTGGTTTTTTTTTGGGGGCCCCTGCCACAGCAGCGCCCTGAGGGGACGCCGCCATCTTGGCTCCCTTTTGGACCCATTTTAAGGCCATTTTGGGGCCGTTTTTACCCATTTTGGACCATTTTTGGGGTCCTGGATCCATTTGGGGCTGAGTTTGGGTCACTTTGGGTCAATTTTGGGTCATTTTGGGTCAATTCTGGGTCATTTTTGGGGTTCCTGCCCCTGAGGGGACGCCGCCATCTTGGCTCCCTTTCGGGTCCCTTTTTGCCCATTTCGGGGCCGTTTTTCCCCGTCCCAAGACCCCCGGGGGGGTTTCTGGGGGTGCCGGGTTGGTTTTTTGGGGTGGTTTTGGGGGATTTTGGGGCTGACCGGAGGGGAAGAAGCCGTGCTCCTGGAACAGCTGCATCACCAGGGCCCGGCGCTGGTCCAGGGTGCGGCGCAGGGAGGAGAAGGGGCCCTTGTCCAGCTCCAGCTCCCCCAGCGCCTCCCCCTCCCCCCCTG
>NW_010189501.1:4380-4586 GCF_000695765.1 Mesitornis unicolor | reverse complement strand
CAGCGTGGTGGTGAAGTCGCTGAGCGCCGCCGTCTTCCTCCTCTACCTGCTCTCCTTCGGGCTGGACACGGCCTACGGGCTGGGGGTGACCCCCGGCTATCTCCTGCCCCCCAACTTCTGGGTCTGGACGCTGCTGACGCACGGGCTGGTGGAGGAGCGGGCCTGGGGCTTTGCCCGCCGGCTGGCCCCCCCTAGGGGGGGCGGGC
>NW_010189501.1:0-4101 GCF_000695765.1 Mesitornis unicolor | reverse complement strand
AAGAGCAATTTGCTGGCCTCATACGGCTTCGGGCTCCTCTCCAGCTGGGTCTATCTCCGTTTCTACCAGCGGCACAGTAGAGGCCGCGGAGACATGTCTGACCACTTTGCCTTCGCCACTTTCTTCCCCGAGATCCTGCAGCCCGTGGTGGGTCTGGTGGCCAACCTGGTGCACAGCCTCCTGGTGAAGGTGAAGGTCTGTCGCAAGACGGTCAAACGTTACGACGTGGGTGCCCCGTCATCCATCACCATCAGCCTGCCAGGGACGGACCCCCAGGACGCTGAGAGGAGAAGGTACCGCTCACCCTGTTTCCACAGGGATCGTGTCTGTGGGAAGTGGGAGTCGGGTTTAAAATCCAGATGAGGAGTGGGGAGATTTAGGTGCAGGGTGCTAAGGTGGGGCCTTCTCCAGGGGGCTGCTTGGGGCTGCCCTCCCTGCCACAGAGGTGGTGGGGAGAATTTTGGGGTGCTTCTGGGACATCATCCTTCTCTTCCAAACGGGGAGCGGTGGTGGAAGTGCAGAGAAGGAACGAGGAGATCCTGGGGAAGGGGCAGGCGGGGTTTGGGGCCAGGGGCCCCTGTTTCTATAGAAGGGGGGTGGTGACAGCCTGGGCAGGTGCCGCCCCCCTGCTCGCAGCACCTGTCACCCTGGCACGAGGGAAGGTGCTGAGTCAGCCCCACGACCCAGCCTTCCCACACGCCCCGCGTTGCCCTTCCTGAGCCCAGGCAGAACGGTTTGGGCAAGGCGTTGGTGCTCCACTTCCCCCTACCCCGTTTTACACCTTTCTTCCCCCATTCCCAGAGCGGCCGTGTGCCGTCTGACAGCCACAGCCTCTGAGCACGCTCCGTGGCACGAGAACTCTGCCTACGTAGCCCTGGAGTGTGAGTGGGTTTCAGGGGGGCAGCCCCAGGTGCTCTGGGTCACCTCTGGGGCTGCTGAATCCACCCTCTCCTGCTGGGAATGAGTCAGGGCAGCACCGCATGGGGCAGAGCCGTTAACCCCTGCCCTGTCTGTCGGACCCAGGGCTCATCTGTCCGTCTGTCCTTGCTCTGCAGGCAGCTGGCCCTGAAGGCCCTGAACGAGCGGCTGAAGCGCGTGGAGGACCAGTCGGCCTGGCCCAGCATGGAGGACGAGGAGGAGGAGGCAGGGGCGAAGGCTGACAGCCCGCTGCTCCCCGACCCCGGCACAGCTGGGAAGGGCACCACCCAGGAGTCCAGCCTCATCACCTTCCAGGATGCCCCATCCCAGCTGTGACTGGCCGGAACACCGCCCCCCTTCCCCGCCCCGTCTCCGTCGGGGAGCTGCTAACCCCTGTCATGTCCCCCCTGCACAGCTGGGACGCTTGGCGGGGAGCAGGGACTCCTCCTGTGGCAGAGACAAGGGGGCTACCTCATTCCAACGCTTCGTTGCCACTCGTAGCCAGCACCAGGCACCCAGAATGATGACACTGCCACCACCGCAAGGATGGGGGCTCCTCGAGCTGCTCCCCTTGGCGCAGGGGGGCTGTGGATGTTGGCACCGGCAGTGGGGGCTGTTCCAGGAGGGGAACGTGGGGCTGATCCAGCCTCAGGTGTGCCCTGTGCGCAGCCAGCCGGCTCCTTGCCCACACAAGAGTGAAGTCAGCAGTGCTTCCTTGCTTCTCTTCTCCACCAGGCGTTGGCCAGAGCGCTCAACACTTATTTCCTCCATTCTGAAGGTAGTTTTGTCCCTAACTGAAGAAATGGGAAGGCTCGCAGGTTTCTTTTCCGAATCCCTTTCCTGTGCGGAGCCTCCCTGCTGCCCTGGCAGGAGGTTTGCCAGACAGGGGACAGGCCGCTGGGCAGAAGGCCACCCAGCCCCTCACAGCGGTGGTCCAGCACCATGAACTCTGGGTTTTGTGCATGGGGGTTCTCTCCTCCTCCCTCTCCCACCCCCAAAGTCAGCCCTGCAAGGAGCCAGTGCCCTCGGCCGCGCCCCAGCTAATCCGTTTGTCAGATTATACTAGAAGCTGGAATTAATTTTTATGGTGGGGCTCTCACTGCTTCCTCCAGCAGCAGGTTTTCTTTCCTGCAGGTAGAATACGGGCTTCCCCTTCTCTTTTCCTCCCTCTGTGTTGGTGGGCTTTTTTTTTTTTTCCTGGATGGAGAGGATGCTCCCTGCAACAGCCTCCTCACAGCTCCCGATCGTCTGGGCAGTCCCTGGGACACGGGTCAATGGTGTCATGATTATTTTTTTAAAGGACCACATGAGAAGGTTTTGTCAACTGGGAAAAACACAGATGTTTCGCTATAAATAAAGAGTTCTTTGAAAGAGTTGGCTCCTGCAGCTGAGCGCAAGCAGGGGAGAGCCCTGAGGGCTCGTGTGTGGAAGCCTGGGGAGGGGGTTTCTTCCTAGGTGCCCCCAGCAGCCTGGGAGAGACCCTGTGCAAGCAGGAGAGGGAAATCAACAGGGGTGGAAATCTGCCTGCAGCCCAAAAGCCCTCCACCCTCAAAGAGAAAACTGGGCTTGTCGCGCTGTAGCTGCCTGAAATCTTTATTGAATAAAAGCTCTGGATACAGAGGAATTTCCCAGCCCGGGGCCCTGCCGAGAGCAGGGTATGTGCTGTCAAGGGGCTGCTGCAGCAGACGGAGCCTCACAGTGCCCTGCTGCCCCGATGGCAGGCAGGCTGGAAAAAAGGCTGTTGTGTCAGTGAGGCAAGGAGGCTGCTTGCTGCTTTCCCAAGGGCCGTTCCCCTGGCTGACTCAGGGGCTCATCCTGAGCCCTGGTGCCCCCTTTCCTGTGGTGATCCTTGTGCCCCTCAGAGGGACAAAACACCTTTGCAGGCTGCTGGTTTGCAGCCCAGCTTGGTAACTTGCTGTATAAAATTAGCCCCCCCTTCCTGCCAGGCTGAAGTTTCACTGTCCCAGCCTGGGGGAAGGATTTGTGCGTGGCAATGGGTGCCTGGGTCTGCAGCCATGGGGCAGGGCTGACTGCACCGCTCCTGGGGAACCTCTGTGACCCTGTCCAAGGCTGCACTGTGGGGATGGACGTGCCACTGTCCTGCTGCGTCTGCACTGGGTGCTGCCACCCTGCTTCAGCCCTCCTGTGGCTGAAGCACGCAACCATGCCCTGTGCTTTTACTGGCCAAGCTGCCTTCATGGCAGTGCGATGCCCACTGCAGCCTCCCAGGTAAGCAGGGACTCCCTGCCCTCCTCACTGGGAACACACCACCTCCTGTCCTGCCTGCTCCAAAGCAGCCCTGGATAGTCAGGGAAGGGAGAAGGAGCAGGAATCCTGAGTGAACCCTCTGTTTTCTCAGCACTGAGCACCAAGCTGCCACCGGGACCAGCAGCGTTACCTGTGCTGGGAAACGTCCCCGCCAAGGCAGGCAGGAGTTGGGCAGCTCCTGCCCACTCAGCGTCATGCACATTGTAGCTGCTCCCCAGGGACAAGACACTACAGACAATCCAGGACTGAGAGACGAGCAGGTAGAAATCGAGTTCCAAGGAGACCCTGTGTGAGCCAGGGGGGAGCCCCTGCCTCACACGGGGGAAGTTCAGATCCGCGCTGGGCCCTCAGTGCTGGCTGCGCTTACGGTACAGGTAAGCATTGCTGACCTGGTTCATGATAACCAGGCTGGTGAGGAGGGGACAGAGCATGGCAAGGTACCAGGAGATGCCGGTCACTGAGGTGGTGAACCACAGGGAGCACATGCCAAGCATCAGGCTGGCGCAGCCCAGCAGGTAGCCCACCAGCCCCGAGGTCGCGTGGTACAGCTTGAGCTTGGCCAAGGTCCAGTTCTTCACCAGCTTGGGGTAGAGCAGGAGCGCGCCGCCCGCGCACTGCCCGCCGGTGTACAGCACGGCCAGCATCCCCGTCAGGCCGTGCCAGGTGACGAAGTGGGCCTTGCCGTTCAGGTGCTTGTTGTAGGTGATGATGCCCAGCCCCAGGAGGGCGCAGAGGAGGGCGAGCAGCTGTAGGGCCCAGTGCACCCGCACTTTGACTTTGCGGGAGAAGGAGCGGAGCAGCGAGGTCTCGGGGGAGAACACCAGCAGGGCCTCCGTCATCAGGAACGAGAACTGAGGGACAGAGGGCACAGGGATCAGCACCGCGGCCAGGGCAGAACCCGGGGCTCGGCCTCCC
>NW_010189500.1:15677-32538 GCF_000695765.1 Mesitornis unicolor | reverse complement strand
TCCAACCGAGCGATTCTGTGATTCTGTCCATTCCAGGCCTGCTGTGTCTGGTAAGTGAACATCAAAGCAGGGAAATCTTTTTTGTTTTATATAAATTAATGTACCTTGATGAAAACTTAAAAAAATAAGTATTTTTTTAATTGTATAAGAGCTGACCACACATGGCTGAACGGAAGGTTGATCTAGCCCAATATCCTGGGGTTTTTTTATATCCAAAAGAGGATGCTTGGGGAAGAGTCTACGAACAGGGCGATGGTGGAGCGAGCCTCTCTCAAGGATACCTTCCCTGTCCCTACAGATTTGTGGCAACTGAGACTGCTAATTAATGGGTAGCCTCTTATTTCTGTTTTGTTGGTAGTTGAGTTGGTGCTGTGCTACCCACAGAGGTGAGAGGAGGGTGGTTTGGCAGGAAGCCTCATCATCAAGGTTGGTTACGTGTACATCAATGTACTGGTACTGGTGTTTCTTACTATCAGAGGAAAACCCTGTCTGATAAAAGAAGGTGTGGTTGTTTGCTTGTGTTACAGAAAATTGATTTTTGCTTCAGAGAAACCTTGGACCGTGTAGTTTTCAGCTCAGAACAAATACACGGTTCTTCTCTTTAATCTTCTTGTCATAGGCCATGCAACTCAAAATGTGTGGGCTTTTCTAAAGGAGGAAAAAGTTGAGCAGAAGAGCCTGAGAGTACTTGTGTGACACAGAGAACAACGCTCTGATCGTGTTTTGTCTCTTTTCACGTTTGTACATTGAATTTACCAGCCTCCTGACTTCTTCTTAATCAGATCTAAATATACTTTGCTCAATTAAAATATGGTCTTGGGCCTACATGGCTTCAGAAAGGTTGTGTTGTAGAGCCTTACGCAGAACAACCCTCGGTTGATTTTCTATTCATTAATTCTGCAGAAGCACTTTCTTTAAAGACAGGACAGAATATAATTGTTACGGTTTCATGTCGCTGACAGCTTGTGTCCCGTAGAGCAGAGAGTGGGGATGTGGGTCCTGGAGCGGGTGGGCAGTGCTTGGTTTTCACTCTCAGTGGTGCAAAGTTGTTCCTCTTCTCTCCCGGTTCCAAATTAGTTTTGCCCATAGCATGCAGTTCCTAGCATTTTCTACGTGAAATCTGTGTGCTATGTTCATTTTCCTTCTGTTTTCTGCCAGGAAAGCTTTTCTCGTGAGTGTTGATTGTCTCCATGACAAAGGTTTCTCCTTCCTTCCGAGCTTTTTCTGGAGTTCGTGTGTGCTTCTGGGTCACCCAGCATTGCACTTCTGGATCGTCTCTCATTTTACACTACTCAGATGCCAGCTGATAACCTTCTTCAGTCAAGTTCTGCTTCTCTTGAGCTGATTTTCTGTCGGTTAACATTCCAGCAAAGTCAGAAAACATTCTGGATTGGTCTGGTTTTGGGGAATTTCTTTCTCCCTTCTCAGCTTGCCCTTTACTCTGCCTGTTAAGAAGCTGTAAGTCAGTCCTGTGTCCCCACGAAAGGGTCTGGCTGCCACCCTGGTATAAGTTTCCCACCAGAGGTTTCAGAAACAGCGATCCCACCCCCCTTGCCTTTCTGTGCCCAGATTTTCTGCAGGGGTTGCTGGATCCAGGGTAACTTGTGTTCCTGCCAGAGGACATGAGGGGACATGAGGATGGCTCCGGGCTTTATTGCCTCTAAGCACAGTGCAGTGCTCGGGGCAGCACCGTGCTGGGAAGCAGCTCCAGCCTTGGGGCTGCTGAGCTGCTGCTGGCTGCTCTGAAGGGAAAACCTGGCTTACAGAAAAAGAAGATGCTTACCTGGGAATGCTTCAATGGTTCAGCTATTGATGTACCAGGGTTTTTTTGTTTGTTTAGTTGTTTTTTTAAACCTGTTTCTTCCAATTTCTTTTACAGAAGCACCATCTGACTGCAAGTGAATGGGATTTTTTGTCTGGAACTATTCTTTCACCAGCTGTCTGTGGCATTTTAATTTAGAGCTCAGTCCAATTCAGTCCTAGCTAAGAGGGTCCTTGTAGGAAACACTTATCCTTTATTTGCTTTGAGGATATCAAAATTATGATGTCTACTGCTTCATGTAAATCCATGGAAACTGTTAGACTGAAGAAGGTGAACAAGGGTCAAATATTGGGCCTGTTGCCTTGTCATAAGCAGATTTATTTTTTTTTACTTTATTGGGTTTTTCCACAGGAATGTGAAGCATGGCTTTTGCTTTCAAACTCTATCAGTCAGAGCATTTTCATTATTAGACCAATTCACTTGAAGAACTTTATAAGATAGCAAAATAACGTGTGAGTAATTTATTCTGTTATCAAGTTTAACTCTCATAGGGAATTGATGAGCAGAGTCCTCAGCAGAGCTGTGAATCTGTTTATTTTTGCCTTATTATAGGAAGAGCAGTCAATATCTTTCCTGTGCTTGAACAGTTTTGATTAGCAGCTTTCAGGTGTGGATTATCTGCACTTGACAATAATGGTTTCCTACTTTTGCTCAGTTTGTGCCCAGGTTCATTGGGCCCTACTTCTCTAATCCAAAGCAAATGGAAACTTTCCAATGCATAATAACAGGTCAGAGATCAGATCCCTGAGAAAAATGCAATTTTAGCAAGAAGGAAATACCTGTTGTGACAAAAATTGTCAGTGAATTGCTACGTTGTGGGTAATACTGTGTCAATGTGTGAAATAACAGTACATGTTAACGTTTAGTAACACAGCAACTGGTTGATACTCTGTGCTTTATCACAGACATATTTAATAATATTTCCTTTGTTTCGTTGCAATGAGAGTATATTTGACCAGGCTACACATGCTGTTTATCTTTACCACTTCTGACAGCTGAAGATATCGGTGACATTTAACTGACATGGGTAGATCAACAAGAACTGTACCCCCTTCCAAGCACATTTACACTGTATCTAGCGTAAAATAAAATCCTCTGAAGACCGAGTTGTTAATTCACTTGATTTGTACCAAAGCTTTCATGCAATCCTGGTAAACTTACAAGTGCAAGATTATGGAGCACTGTAGAATCATTCATGGCTAGACTTTGTGAATGAAGATAAGGGAAGGACACTGCCCACGCGTGCTGCAAATGCGCTGATGGCTGAAAAGGCTGATGCGGGATAGGCAAGTCCGGTTGCAGAGGGCACAGTGGAAAGTCCCCTTAGGCGGTATTGGCAAAGCGCGGTTCTTTCTGTGTTGTCTTTTCTCCTCAGGACTGATTCTATGTGAGTTCTCAAAGGAGGCAGCCTCTCTGGCTGCCCAGAGAGGTTGTGGAGTCTCCTTCTCTGCAGACATTCAAAACCCGCCTGGACGCCTTCCTTTGTAACCTCATCTGGGTGTTCCTGCTCCGGCAGGGGGATTGGACTGGATGAGCTTTGGAGGTCCCTTCCAAACCCTAACGGTCTGGGATTCTGTGATTCTGTGAGGCAGCAGCGTCATGAATGGTGTCTCCATGTCTCTGATTGGAGGCCAGAGTGGACCACTGATGGCAGTCAATATGGCCAAAACTGAGGTATTGTTTCAGGGAGTCCTTGTATCTCCTCTTTGGGGCTTCTCTCTTGCAGCAGCCGGTGGCGAGTTCGCCATAGAGCACGATCTTAGGGAGACGGTGATCCTCCATCCTGGAGATGTGCCCTGGCCAGCGCAGCTGTGTCCTCAGCAGCATGGCCTCAATACTGGTGACCCTGCCTGTTCAAGGACAGTGACATTGGTCACGTCGTCAGTCCAGTGGCTGTTTAGGATTGTACGGAGGCAGCGCTGGTGGAAGCGTTCAAGGAGTCGCAGGTGGTGGCGGTAGGTGACCCATGATTCAGACCCATATAAAAGAGTAGACAGTACAGTGGCTCTGTAGACACTAATCTTTGTACTTTTCTTCGGGTGTTTATTGCACCAGACTCTTTCGTGGAGTTTTCCGAAAGCTCTATGTGCCTTTGCTAACCTGTTGTCTATCTCTTTGTCAATCTTACCATCCTAGGAAATGATACTTCCTAGGTAGTTGAACTTAAGCTCTGATTTGCCTATGGTGATACACATCCGATATCGCACCGATAGGAGCCTGTTCAACCTAAGGCGACTGAAGGCCCACACCAAGACCCTTAATCACCTTGTCTGTGAGCTGCTTTTTGCTGATGATGTCGCTCTCATTGCTCATACAGAAGCAGCTCTGCAGTGCTTGACATCCTGCTTTGCAGAGCTGCTGAGCTTTTTGGGCTGGAAGTCAGCTTGAAGAAGACAGAAGTTCTTTACCAACCTGCACCTCAGGAAGTCTTCCCTCATCCCCACTGTAGAATAGCAGGTTTACTTTCATTTCCTGACTTCTTGTGCAGATGTACATCCGTGTCTGCAGCCATTCTGTGGAGTGCATGGCATGTGACTTTTGAACAGAAAACGCTTGCACAAAGAGTTAAAAGCAATTGAAAATATGACGATATATTAGTGTATGATCACTAAAGTCGTTATCCCAGCTTATTCCAGTCAGGAAAAAGTTAATTTCAAGAAATACAAGCATATATTAATAAAAGTATTGTCAACAGGTGAAGTGCTGAAAAGTCAGAGTGATTGAAAAGAAAGGTTGGAAGATAATTTAGTTTTCTGTTTTCCAAATTTTTCTTGTAACTTCCTTCTTAAATCGTCAGATACGGAGTAAAGTTCAGTGGCTATGATGGAATATTTATTTGTTGGAAAAAAGTTTTTACGTAGAGAGATATCGATTTAGCAGCCTGAGAACACTGTGTAAAGGTGACACCAGCTGGATGTACTTCCATTTGACCTCACGTGTGAAAGATCTACCAAGAAGCAGTGTTTTGGTAGCTTTCTTAGACACTGCCATTAAAACGTTTGAGATCTTTTCTTCTTAAATTGGTGCATAGAAGCAGTTCATCTCTCCCAAGATTTGCCTATGGAAAAGAAGGAGACTTTCCAGTGAAGAAGCTGAATTGTAAGAGCCTACGGACTCCTACCTGGTTAAAGGGAGCCAGCAGGAGCCTGCTGGGAGAGGCCGGTAGCTTGGTTTGGGGATCCATTTGTACCTTCCAGACATTTATTTCCTGTCCACTGTTCCTGCACGCTCCCGCACTGCTGTGTGTGTTCTGCGCAGTGTCTCATCTCCAGGGAACACCTTGGAGCTCAGCAGCCCAGCAGAAGGGGCTGCTCTTGTTTTGGGGACAGCACTGCGGATCCTGGGCTGGATGACTGGGAGGTCCAAGCTGGCAGCTGCAGGGCGATGGCAATCCTGTCGGCTGCGTGGAGATCACGCTGTGGTGAACACACCCATCCTTTGGGAAGGGGAAGGAGGAGGACAGTGGAGGGCGCTCAGAGAAGCGTGGTTAGGATAGAGAATTATTTTCATATGCCAGCTTCCTTTTAAAGAGAGTGTTTGCAAGACGACCACAGGACTCCGAGACGACTCTACAACAGTTATAAATTGAAGACCTTTATTTTGTCAGAAGCTGCGCTTTTATAGTCCAAAATCCCCTAGTCACACTACATAAGCATTTCTATTGGTTACATATATGTGTCCATATTGTCTAAGCTAATACATGATTGGTTACTATCTTACATGTCACCGCCCACATCCGGGTCAGGTTGGTTTACTTCCGCTTCCTGTTGGCTTACTTCCGGGTCGTTCTCTTGCTGCATCGTCGTACTTTCTCTTTCTTTATCCCTGTGTCATCTTAAGGTGGTCTTTCTAAATTACACAACTCTTAAGGCGGTGATTCCAAACCATACAACTCAATATAATCATATCCATCTTCATTCATGAAGCCTCCAACAGGTCTTCTCAATTTTCCTTGAACAAGGTAGGCTTGTACCACTCACAGCCAGAAGACTGACTGACTCCCAGCATCACCTCTGCAGTGGAAGCTGGGATATGTTTCCAGAGCAGAGTGGTTTGTTCCCTGATGTGTGACTAGTCAGATTTCTGAGGCATGGGTTTGGGCAAAGTTTGAAAATAGATGAGCCTTGTGGTCACCTCCAAGCAAGTCTGGAAAGGAGGGAAAGGAGCGCTGCCGCTTGGTGGGACTTGGCCACGTGTGGCAGCACCTGTAGCACACGTTGTGTCTGCAAGCCCAGCCACTCAACCTGCGTCCCCGCAGAGCACAGAGCTTCAGTATTTCTCTTCTTCCACCGCTCCGAGTACAGGGAGGAACTGAGCCTGGAGAAAGACCTGTACTGCCTCCTGTGAGCCCCGCTTTGCCCCAGAGCACGGTGAGGACAGGGGCGTAACTTTGACTCTGCGAAGGAAATCTCACCCTTGTTCCTGCCATGGCCCGTAATGCTACGGAACAGGAATACGGTCTTTTAATCATTTTGGTTTTGTTGAGTTGATATTTTCTTATGGAAACTAGAACATTTCTGACTCACTGTAGGTCCCCGTGCCAAGCTCGGTTTGCTAACATTGTGCGAAACAAGGAGGAAATGTAATGTCTGCTGCAAATGACTTAGCCTTGGATTTAATACAGTGTACAGTGACAGGAGTTCACCTCTTAACGTGCTCTTCAGGGCTCAGAAATACTTCAGATGCCTGAATATAGCGTAGCAGCAAGCTCTGCTGACAAAAACATGTTGCTATTCTCATATTTATTCTAATACTTCCTCTCAAATAGAAGGCGCTTTTCCAAGCTGTGAATCCTCTTGGTCTGGAAGATGCAAACTTAATATTTTTACTGGAATGAGGTCTTAAGACCTGCCAATAAATCAATCAGAAGTAGTAATTGGGTTTTTGTTCTAATACATTTGATCAATGAGGTGGAAAAAAAATTACTAAGTTTCTGTTTAGAATAAATCATCTTTTCAAAAGCCTGAGCTTTCTGGGGAGCAGATATTTTATCCTATGAGAACTCCCTGTGTAGGTGCAGTCCAAGTGTTCTCACTCAATTGCAGTAGTTTTCTAATTTAATAGACCATCACTGGGTCAGTGTCGCATTTATAACCGTTGTCTGAAGATGTTTCTTCCTCTTGTCATCAGAGGAGGAAGTTAACTTCATAATATTTACATGATTTAATCTTCTAATTTTAGTTGTAGCAACCCTGGACATTCAACTCTGGAAAAATATGGGAATTTTATTTTGACTTCTGAGTGTGGGGTACAGAACCAGAGTTGACGAATGTTCTTCTGAATGTGCCAATTGATACAATCTGCCTTGAGGATTTTGTTTGTTCTGGCAGTCTCTCTTAATAAACTGGATAAGACTTTCTAGAGCATGGCTGGTGGAGTAGCTACATCTGCAACACACCTTGAATTACCATTGCCCCGAGTGTCCTGTGTTGGAGGCTTCATGAATGAAAATGGATATGATTATATAGAATTGTAGAATTCAGAATCACCACCTTAAGAACTGTGTGATTTAGAATGATCACCTTAAGATGACATAGGGATAAAGAAAGAGAAAGCACGATGATGCGGCAAGAGAATGACCCGGAAGTAAACCAACAGGAAGCGGAAGTAAACCAACCGGAAGCGGATGTGGGCGGTGACACGTGTGTAAGATAGTAACCAATCATGTATTAGCTTAGACAATATGGACACATATATGTAACCAATAGAAATGCTGATGTAGGATGACTAAGGGATTTTGGACTATAAAAGCGCAGCTTCTGATAAAATACAAGTCTTTGATTTATAACTCTTGTAGAGTCGTCTCGGAGTCCTGTGGTCGTCTTGCAGTCCTGCGTATCCTCACCAGCTCCCCAGCAAGCACCCTGTGATGCAGTATTGCCAACTTTCCTGGTTTTCTTCTCCTGCTTACAGGTTTGGTGCGTAATAATCACAGCTTCTCATTGAAATTCTAGCGACTTTGAACAGCAACAGGAAAATTTCTAGCACTGCCTAGCGCAGATCACTGGTGGCTTCCTAATGCCAATGTATTTGTCTTTGGAGAGAGAAATTTTATACCTGTCTTTAATGAATGCTTGCATTACTTTTCCAAACCTCATTTTTTTAAAAAAGAGATTGTGTTTAGCAGTCATTCCTAGCGTTTTGTGCTGTTAATTATTAGAAAAGCAATGGTTTATCATAAATGTTGGGAATGTTTAATTCTGCACCGTGTTTTTGCCAATAAAGTTCAACAGGTGCTAAGGGCCAGTGTGGGGTGTGGGGTGGGTAATATTTAGGGTGAGGAACAAACTGGGACTTGTCAGGGGAAGCACCCTAAAAAGGCTGCAGCTGGGCAGGAGTGACCTTGCTGGTGGTTCAGGTAAGGTGTCTGCAGCTTGGTCTGACTGCAGAGTCTGTGACGGCTCAGAGGGTTGTGGGTTTGGCTGAACGTGGAGCTCTGTGGCACTGGAGATGTGTGCCTCAGGTTTGAAGTTGTGTGGAGAAGGAATAGGTGTTTGTCCTGGTTTTGGCTGGGATAGAGTTAATTTTCTTCACAGCAGCTGGTATGGGGCCATGGTTTGGATTTGTGCTGGAGTCAGCGTTGATAACACGGGGATGTTTCAGTTATTGCTGACTCTTAGGTAGAGCTCTGAGAAGAGAAGCCTTTCTGCTCCTCACCTCACCCCACCCCACCGCTGGGTAGGCTGGGGGCGCACAAAGAGTTGCGAGGGGACCCAACGTGGGCAGCTGGCCCCAACTGACCAAGGGGGTGTTCCAGACCACGTGAGGTTGTGCTCAGCAACATAAGGCCAAGCAAAGAAGTAGGTGGGGATGTTCAGAGTTACGGTGTTTTTCTTCCCGAATAAGAGTTAGGTGTGATGGAGCCCTCTTTTCTGGAGATGGCTGCACACCTGCCTGCCCAGGGGAGCAGTGAATGGATTCCTTGTTTTGCTTTGCTTGCACACGCAGCTTTTGCTTTACCTGTTCAACTGCGTTTATCTCAACCCACGAGTTTCATCGCTTTCCCTTTTCCGATTCTCTTCCCCCATGGCCCCGGCGGCGTGAGCAGGCGGCTGTGTGGGGCTGAGTTGCCAGCTGGGGTTAAATCATGACAGCACTAAAAGCAAATTGTTGGGGCCTGTTTTGCTGAAGAGCTGTTGAGCCTCTTGTGGGGGAGGGAGAAGACCGTGTGTGGTTGAGTGAGCTGTGTGGGCTGAGATGAGTTTACAGATTATTTACAGGCAGATTTAGGCACTAGTAAGGAAGGAACTCGTGTGCTCCTGATGTGTAGCCAAGAAAAGTTTCAAAGGCACCTGATATATTCATACTAATTGAAAAACAGTTCGCATTACCCAAGCATACGTGTGATAGGTATTTAGTGAGCTTCTGTATTTCTCCTTTAGCTGATTCCAAGAAGTGAACCAAATGATTTAAGAGTCAGAAAGCGGGAGAGAGCTCATACCTATATTTTTGGTGCTAACTTCTACAAGGTGAAGTGTAATGATGGTAATTAACTTAAAGTTGCCTATTGTGCTTTGCTGGAAGGCTGTGCTCTAGGAGAGGCTGTTGTACTGTGTGTATTAATTAATAAATCAGAGCAGGGTTGGACTCTGCGGCTCTATTAAGGAACGTGATTTTATGGGGACTCAAGATTTGATACCTATAACAGCTGCTTTTACTTGTGCCTTAAAAGAAAGTGGGAAATGAAGTGTGGAATGCCTCGTAACTCTGCCTTAATGTGTAAGGTGTATTATCCTTTTTTCCAAGTGCAGTGTAGCTGATCTCAGTCCCCTGAGTGTGAGCAGACACATAGCACGGAGTAAGTGACTCCGTGTTTCTGGAGGAGTGTATCCATAGGTGCTCCTTGTCCAAGGTCTGTTGGACCTCCTGCAGTTATAGATCCTAGGCTGCTTTATTGAAATCTGCTGGGACTGGGAGAAGTAGAAAGGAGAATCCTCATGGTCTCTTTCTAAGAAATAAAGTGGCTGAGAAGTTTGTTACGAGCCAAGAGATACAGCATGAACTTTTGGGGAGAAGGGATAGGTTTTTAGACTTCATCTCAGACCCTTCTTAGAAAACAAACTGCCTCTGTGCAAGAGAGACGTGGAACAACAGAAACCACCAGCTTAATTTCTAGGCTGGTTTTGTCAGCTTGTAGAGCTGCAATATGAATGTCTACGAGCAACTGGCTTTTTTCTTGGGCAGAATCCTGGGTCAAAGACTGAAATTCTCCTCTAGAAAAATGTGGCTGCCTCCTGTGTCTTGCTAGAGTTGTAGCAGCCAGTTCATAGCACCACAGAATCACAGAATGGTTTGGGTTGGAAGGGACCCTGAAGCTCACCCAGTCCAACCCCTGCCATGGGCAGGGACACCTCCCACCAGCCCAGGCTGCTCAAAGCCCCATCCAACCTGGCCTTGAACACTTCCAGGGAGAAGGCATCCACAGCTTCCCTGGGCAACCTGTGCCAGTGCTCACCACCCTCATGGTAAAGAATTTCTTCCTAATATTCAGTCTAAATTTACCCTCAGTTCTGGACTATGCTGCTGCTGCTGCTGCTGCTAATCCAACCTTTTCCTGCTTGCTTGTAGCTCAGACATTTCTCTCTGAATTAATGCTTTTGAGTGTAACTTTTCTGTAAATGGCAGCTTTCTGATCAGCAAAAGCATGAACTGGTTTGCAGGTGTATTAGTCCAGGCAGGAACTGGGCTATGGAAGTTTTCAGAGCTAAGCATTGCACTTACCCAGTGTTTTTTCATTCTCAAGCAACATCAATATATGAAACTGTGCGTTGCTTTATTGTTTGTTTGGAGGTTTTTATTTGTTTTAAAGTGATGAAGTATATTTTAAATGGTTCATTGCTTTTTAGTACCTCAAGAGCTTTGTTTTGCGGTGTGTGTCTGTCCCCTGGGCCAACTTCTCGCCTCTTTAAAATTTTGCATGAAAACATGAAGAAAAATAGGATGTTCTGAAAATGGTCTGGCTTTTATTTAAGGGGGGCAAACTTATTAATATGCCCTAGGCATTTAACGTTGGTAACTGTAAGGTCAGTGTCCATCTGTCTGTACAGTGCCTTATGGGACCCTTCTCCCACTTGAAGTCCAGAGCAGTGTAACTGCGTGGTAGCACTTGGAAAATAGACACCATGAGCTGTGATTCTCTTGATTTAATTTTAGATGTTAACTTTCTTTCTAACTCCTCAGTCTACTTTACAAAGCCTGTTCTATTGTACATGAAATATGTTTGATTGTTTTTGAATATTTGTCTTTTTCTTTTGGTTTCCAGGCTTACAAAAATCAGTGCCTTCATTGCTGCCCCTTTTAAGCTTTGCTCAGCTCCATGGTAAAGAGGAGGCGTGCGGCTTCATGGTTGAAGACAGTAGTCTTGATAATCAGTTGGAAAGTTGGGGTGTGGGGAGAAAGCATCTTTGCTTAAGAACACTTAAACTGGAAGGCGGCAACTGTTCATCGTCCTCTTAGTGCGTTCCCACTTGCTATAAATCATAAACTGCAGTGTCTACAGCTTTTGCCAAGCCTTTAACCTCGCCAGGTTGTTATAACAACTGCAGCTTGTTACTGCATTGCAATTGCACCTATTTCCTTGAAAGTGTAAAGACAACTTACAGCACGCAAGCAGTGGCATACGTGTACATTCAAATGAACTTAAAATTTCAGTGACACAGTAAGCGCAGGTCAAATTCATTCAGATTCTGCTCTTGACTTCAACAGAAGGATGTTCAGCCCATGAGGGTGTTAGGGATATGTCAGCGCTCTGTGCGCTTTCTGTTTTGAGTGCCACTTATCCCAAAATGCCTTTAGGAGTGTGGGGTCTTGTCCTACACCCACAGTCACACCATATAAAGGCCAAGGAAGGCTCAATGCTGTGTGACCCGAAAGGTGCCAGGTTTTGCTGGCCTTAAGACCAGAAAATAGAGGCTGTTTGTTTTGGTTAGTAGTATGGATGGGTTTGCTATTCAAGCTGAAGAGTGTTACCTTGGCTTTATGATGAGTAATGATATGAAAATGCCAGCAGCACTCAAAAAAGTGAACTGAATGCTAGGATTTGTAACGTTATGGTATTACTCCACCTGCGTCTTGAATACAGTGTGTTATACTGGTCCCGTCATTGTAAAAAGGTTATTGTAAAGAATCTGTCACTGGGAGGTTTTCTTGGAAGAAGGAGACCAGACAACACCTGTCAGAACTGGTATAGGCTTGGGAAATGACAGTGAAAGACACATCCTGGTGTCATTTCTTCATGGATCCATGATTTCCATTACCATCGCAGGGACTTCTCATAGCCCACTGAGCGGCTGTGGTTTTGCTTACCGTTTACAGCAAGGAGCATGTACCACTCTAAATCCTCTAGGTTGCCTTCCTACTGCAGGTTGCTCTGCTTCTGTTCTCCAGCTTCAGGATCCCCTTTAAAAAATCTGTTTCTTCTTCGGAGTTCGTAATCCATGGGTTCAGTTCTGCTCTGCATAAGTAAATCTCACCCAGGGCATTACCTGGACAGAACTGGCAGGATATAGCAGTGTCAAATTCCCGTTATGTAGTTGGTGAAGACTTTTTTTGCATCTGATTTATTACATTTTACCAAATGTTAAACTCTTAAACTGGAATGAATGCCTCACTGGAAAAAATGTTGCTTATCAGACCTTGCATTTGTTACTTTATATCAACTTTTGATTTAATGTAATGTGGGACTAATGCTTAGACAAGTGCTTTTGTTATATGAACTCGTCGCTTTAGATCACCTTCCTGTATGTGGAAAGGATCTGTGTATCTTTTTGCTACCAAACATGCATCAGGAGCTATATTGCCTGCTTTATTGTTAGATGATCACAGAATCCCAGACCGTTAGGGATTGGAAGGGACCTCCAAAGCTCATCCAGTCCAATCCCCCTGCCGGAGCAGGAACACCCAGATGAGGTTACACAGGAAGGCGTCCAGGTGGGTTTTGAATGTCTGCAGAGAAGGAGACTCCACAACCTCTCTGGGCAGCCTGGGCCAGGGCTCTGTCACCCTCACTGAGAAGAAGTTTCTTCTCCAATTGAAGTGGAACCTCCTGTGTTCCAGTTTGTGTCCGTTACCCCTTGTCCTATCATTGTTTGTCACTGAGAAGAGCCTGGCTCCATCCTCGTGACACTCACCCTTTAAATATTTATAAATATGAATGAGGTCTCCCCTCAGTCTCCTCTTCTGCAAACTAAAGAGACCCAGCTCCCTCAGCCTTTCCTCATCAGGGAGATGCTCCACTCCCTTGATCATCTTTGTAGCCCTACGCTGGACTCTCTCCAGCAGTTCCTGTCCTTCTTGAACTGAGGACCCAGAACTGGACACAATATTCCAGATGTGGTCTCACCAGGGCAGAGTAGAGGGGGAGGAGAACCTCTCTGACCTACTCACCACTCCCCTCCTGATACACCCCAGGATGTGTGGTATACAATCAATACAAATCTAAATAGAGGTTTAAGGGCTTCTCCTGTTATAAAAGAGGGAAATAAGGATATGCAAACACATTTAAGATATGCAGATACAGAGGAAGTGAAGAATGCTGTCAGAGCTGCGATAGCGCTATGGGAGGCTGCAGCACATCGTACGGCTGTCGCTGCCAGCGAGCCCGTCTTCCTTCCTGAGATCGTATTGACAGCCACGTTATGGTCTGCGGTGTTGGTACCTCACAGTAACTTCTGTCTGTAATAGTTCTGAGAGAAATCTGGGAACTCTTCTGGGCAGCCAGCAGCTGATTTCTGAGCTGCAGACTGGAGTTCAAGAAACTGGCCAGCATGGCAAAGTCAATGGGGGAGCCGCAGACCCTAAAAGTCTTTGCAGAGATATATTAAGCCATATTCTGCTTCATGTGTGCTGCACTGGAGAAGAGATGGCTGTTGATTCTATGAAAATGAAGCCATGTTGTGGATGTAATGGGGAACTTGTTACCAGCCACTGTGGGATGCAGCTTCCTGCCTCTGCAGAGGGTGCAGAGCTCTCTGCTTTCGGGCTGGTTGCAGGGATGCCAGCATCCCACTTCTCACGGGTTGGTTTTGTCCCTGCCCTCTTATTTTTACCTTTGATGCGGTCCTTTTGGGCACACACTATCACGTATTTCAGTGCAGATCCAGCCACAAAGCCTTCCTGGTAACATGGAGTTGAGGAAAGCCCATTTTCAAAGCTGTAGGTATGTACCTTAGAGCAAATACTGTGGTGCGGCAAGCTGCAATTTGTGATTCTTTGACAGCAGTAATAAGAAAGGAAGAAGTAGCAATAAGTGGATGAAGCAGTGATAGTCCTGGTTGCCTCCAAAATGAGAAAGAATCTCATTTATTTTACTCCATTCTTGATGTTTTCGTGTCTGGCAGTAAATGGTCACTGCTGGTAATCACAGCTCTTACTGTACACCGGTTATAAGAAACCCGCAAGAAGAGTGATTTCTGGAGTGACCTGACTGCAGGACGTGATTGCACTCTCAGTTCTCACTCCTGCAGTCAAAGTTACCAGATCTGTGTGATGTCTTCAGTTCTTACATGGACATTAGAGCCTTTTCCGCAGTTTGAGAGCCGTCCTCCTTTAGCATGGCTTAGATGCTTGCAGTGCCCAGGAAATGGTTGCTGAATGGACTTTATCTCCTCTAGCACATTTAGAAGTGAAGTGCTTGTGTTCTGGATCCCTTCAGAGAAACGTCTTGAACGATTGATCTCATCAGTGTGGTGTGTGTGGTTTTGGTGGGGTTTTTTCGGCGGTTCCTTTCCTTTCCTTTCCTTTCCTTTCCTTTCCTTCCCTTCCCTTCCCTTCCCTTCCCTTCCCTTCCCTTCCCTTCCCTCTCCTTCCCTCTCCTTCCCTTCCCTCTCCTTCCCTCTCCTTCCCTCTCCTTCCCTCTCCTTCCCTCTCCTTTCCTTCCCTCTCCTTCCCTCTCCTTCCCTCTCCTTCCCTCTCCTCTCCTTCCCTGCCCTTTCCCCTTCCTCTTTCCCCTTCCCTTTTCCCCTTCCCCTTTCCCCTTTCCTTTTCATACACACATTCACTAGAGGATGGGATAAATCAGTCTCTGGAGATCTGGTGTTCCCTTTCAGCAGATGTGTTGCTGCACCAGATTAAATGAGTGTGTGATGAGTCACACGTACAACATTTTCAAGACTTTTCCATTGGGCAAGCTCCTTATAAACAGTAAACACGAAGGGCGTCCTTATGCTGACTCAGGCAGAAACCAAACGCGCTCTGTAAACCGCTGTGAATGATGGAAACCCTTCCATGTAGCAGAGTTTAGAGGGCTGTAACAAAGTCTGCTCTTGATGTATTGATATCAGAGTTTACAAAAGGGGGTCTTCAGTGACAGTAATTACTTGTGAAGTTTTTGCTTTCAGCTTTTTTGGGTGAAGAGGAAAAAAAAGCTTTTACCAAAGTCTTAGTTTTTTTATTCTATTCTTACTTTTAAGGAATTGTCAAACTAAATTCCTCTGAAGGTGGAGGTGGAAGTGTTTGACAACAGAGAATGAAATAATGAAAAGGAATTTTGAGAGTGAAGCTTCGTTGCAGCAAGGTGCTGTTTTCCAGCTTGTTCTGAAGATTGTGTCTTGAACTGACTCGTGAAGCACGCAGTCTGCTCCCATTTAAGCTCCTAAACTGTCTTTTAAGCAACGCTGATGAGCGAAGCGAAGGACAAACAGAATCAATTTTTCCTGCAGAAGTGCTATGAAATGTTTAGAGCTTTGCTGTTCTTCTGCTCTTTGTGCTTAAAAAAACTTGCTTGGAAACTGCTTTGCAGAACTCAAAATCGCATTGCAGATTGGGCTCCGAGCTCTGTATTCCCCATCACGAGGTGTTCCTGCACGTGCCTCCTCCTGGCAGAGGCCTGCAGTGCTCCCGGACTGCAATTCCTTACCGTGAAAGCAAGAAGGAAGAAGAAAATCCTGATGCCACTGCAAATTGTCACTCCTGTGTGTGGGGAGCTGCGGCGGCTCTTGGTTGGTGTCCCGTTTTGGTATGGGTGAGAGCCCTGCCAGTGTGGAAAAGATAGCAGTCGAAATGGTTTCTTGGCTTCATCAAGCTACTCTCTTGAAATTCTCCCAAGCTGGAAAGGGCAGTTACGGTTTTGGGAAAAGGAACCCAGAGATGGCTCTTGGATTGAACCAAACTTACAGGGGAAGAGCCGAACAGACTGTGAAAATGCAGCAAAAGACAAAAATCCGTGCAAGATGTTTGTGCTGGGGATGGAGGGCTGCTGTATGCAAACATTTACAGCCTCACAAATCCAAACAAATGTCTCTTGCCCAAGAGAGATCATTTGTTAGTTTCTGCCGTTGGCAGTGGGGGGAAAGTTGGGATGTGAAGTGTTGTAAGAGCTTTTAAATATGAGGCAGTAGTGCCTGAGAACATTGGATCTCAAGGACAAATGAGGAGTATTTTCTGCTGTTCATGCCGTCCCAATAATGTGCCAGGGCTGCAGGAGGAACAGCTTTATTGATGAAAGTTAAGAGTGCAATTTCGGTGTAGTGAGTGAAAGCAAGACGTGTTACTCTTGTGAGAACAAGGCAGAGCACACAAACGTGATCTGCTGAGGAACACCGCGGACACACAGGATAAACGGAGAGGTATCCAAGCGTCTGAGCAAAGAGAAGAAGTAAATGAGGAAAATATAAGCGACAGAGATATAAAAGCAGACAGAATGACAGTGCTTCTCTCCTGTGTTTGCTGCAGCTCTTGCTCCTTTTCAATTGGGGCAAACTGGAATTTTTTGGACGGGAAGCTTGCAGGGCCCCTCGGGGCGGCTGCTGTGCCCGTGCGGCCGCAGGAACCGCCTGGCGTGGGTGCCCGTGGCTCCTGTGCGTTGTGACCGAGGTGTGGGCGCTGCCAGCGTTGGGTGAACCCCAGCAGCCCCCACGCCAGGCAGGGAGCAGGAGGGTCACCTCTGCGAGCCGTAGGGGCGCCACGATGGCACCCGTCGGGATGCTGGAGGTGCTGGGATGAAACCTTTGCCGGGTAGCTCAGCGCTGGAGGGAGCTTCACGGCGTAAGGGTGGCCGCTGTGCAGGGCTCCAGTGCACGGCTCCAAGGAGCCGAAGGGTTG
>NW_010189500.1:11834-15646 GCF_000695765.1 Mesitornis unicolor | reverse complement strand
AGGAATGTGGTCAGCGCTGCTGTGGTTCAGCCGCTGTTGCCAGCAGCTCTGTTGCCTGGTAACCTCGCTGGGAAGGCTTTTTCTGCACCTGGATGGTGAAAGTTCCTCAAAATTATCATGGCAAGCCTGTAGCCATGATGCACTTTCTGCCTAGATTTCTCCCCCACTGCTGCCCCGTGGCCTCTTCCTTACCTCCTCTAAGAAATAGAAATCCTCAGCCCTTTGAGAGCGATCATCACTCAGAATTGCTGTCAGCCAAAAAGCATAGTAGTGATTTCTTAAGAAGATGAAACCTTTTCTTATTAAATAATAGCCCTCAGCTTTCAGATTAGTTTAATTAAACGCCACATTCTAAGCCTAATTCAGGTAAAAGCTGTTTCCCAGATGCTATTTAGCTTGAAATTGAAGGGCTATTCTTTTTCTCTGGATTTCACAAGGCAAATACCTGTCCTCTGTTTCCCTAAAAGCTTGAGGAAATCCCTGGACTGTGTCACCTAGTTCTGAATTTCAAAGAAGCGGCAGCCCCTTTTCGAGCGCGTTGCATAGGGAGTATAGTTCCACAAGAAGTCTTGGTTATTAAATCAAAATAGGTTTGTTTCTTTCAGAAATCCCGATTTACACTGATATCACCAGACAAGATTTTCTTCAACTTGATAACTTGATCCAGGCCCGCAGTGAGACTTCCATCTGCGTGGATATTAAATTCCATCTGAGCTGCACAGCTAGAAAGCGGCGAGTTCCTGGGGTTTCTACCACTACTTACAAGATCTGAAAGTATTTCAGTTTCCAGAGTGGTGTTTCTTACCTGCATGATGGAAAAAATCTATGAAAAATATGACATTTTCTTGACTTTCTTTTCCAGAAGTGGAAAAAGAAACATTAACATTAAAAAGCATTTAATGTTAGAGAAGGGATCACAGAATCCCAGACCGTTAGGGATTGGAAGGGACCTCCAAAGCTCATCCAGTCCAATCCCCCTGCCGGAGCAGGAACACCCAGATGAGGTTACACAGGAAGGCGTCCAGGCGGGTTTTGAATGTCTGCAGAGAAGGAGACTCCACAACCTCTCTGGGCAGCCTGGGCCAGGGCTCTGGCACCCTCACTGAGAAGAAGTTTCTTCTCAAATTGAAGTGGGATTGATTGACTCATCTTCCCAAATGGATACTGAGGGTTTGTCTGGAGAAACCTTAGAAGTTTTTGGTCAAAAAGGCAGCACCGCTGTTCCTCGGCAGGACCCTAGCAAATGGATCTCAGTGTTTGGTACTGGATAGAGCTGGACTAGAGCACGGTTGCTTCCTTTAGGGCATGTTCAGTTCTGCAGTATTTTAGAAAACCCAGAGAATTTTCCAATCAGTTCATTTGAATGCACAGACCTGGAGTTTCTCGGCAAAATGCTTTGAAGCTATTTTAAAAAATTATTTCTAATTAAGATTTGTCCATATCAAAAGGTCTTTTGCGGAAAAGCTCGGCTTGCGGGAACTTCCCGTGAAACCCTGGCAGACCTCAGCTTGTCCAGTGGCCTGTGGGTCACTGCTGACACCACTGTGGTCCTGACCCCGACCCAGCCAAACACAGTCAGAGCTCTGGAGACCGCAGAACGGGGAGGTGGAGGATGCACATGATCCTGGGAGAAGCAAACTGCTTTATTTTCTTGGAAAAACACCTACAGTTTCTAGAAAAATAATGTTAACAATTTTGCTCCTGCAGGAAATAAGGTATCTTTACGTCTTTATTACGATTCAGAAATCTTTTGAAATACCAGCTTTGCTCTCAGTAAAGAATCACAGAATCACAGAATTGCTCGGTTGGAAAAGCCCTCTGAGATCATCATGTCCAACCGTTCCTGTCTACCCCCTAAACCATATCCTTAAGTACCTCATCTACCCGCTCTTTAAACACATCCAGGGATGGTGACTCCACCACCTCCCTGGGCAGCCTGTTCCAGCTTCTGACGACCCTCTCAGTAAAGAACTTCCTCCTTATCTCTAACCTGAACCTCCCTTGGCCCAGCTTGGTGCCGTTTCCCCTTGTTCTATCCCCCATCACCTGGGAGAAGAGCCCAGCACCCACCTCTCTCCAAGCTCCCTTGAGGCAGTTGGAGGTGGTGCTGAGGTCTCCCCTCAGCTTTCTCTTCTCCAGGCTAAACAAGCCCAGTTCCCTCAGCCGCTCCTCATCAGGCTTGTTCTCCAGAGCCCTCCCCATCCTTGTGGCGCTTCTCTGAACACGCTCCAGAAGAAGTTACCAGCTTTGTCTAGAAGCCAGTGATGTTTGGCTGTATGCTTTATCTTTCTGCATTTGGAATAGCTTTGAGCTGGATGTTACTTGAGTTTTACTCTTGCTATCATATAAAATATTACCTTGAAATGAGAACTTTCTAGTCAAGACTTTGCTTAGGCTGGCATTGTGCTTGTAGTAGGACATCAACCTCATAAAAACTTCCAATGCCATAAAAAGCAACTTTAGACTGTTTGGGCTTTGCAGAGCTAGGCTGTTTAGGATATGGATTGTGGGACAATCGGTTGAATAAAGGAATAGTTCAATGTGCTGTACAATTCTTGAGAAATCACAAGGCAGGAGGAGCACAAGAGGGCCTTAAATTGTTCTCTGAGTCGCTTTTTAAGAAGAAAAGCTAGCAAGAAAGATGCAGTTCCTACTATTAATGCACATTTCATTCCTTGGTAACTGTTTCCAAGCTGTATTGTTAATGATGAAAACCAAACCAAAACTCATTCTAGCCTTTGAAATGACTTGACGGTTTTTCCTCTCCTGTTTTAAGGCTCGTGCAGGTGGGGTGAATCACTCTGGTTAATGCTTTTTCTGCAGTAACTCAGCTGGCAAGAAGTCTCATGCTGGGGGCAGCGGCCTGAATGTGCAGGGGCTTCTTGAGCAGGGTTAGCCCTGTCCCAGAGGCCAGGCTGCAGTGAGCAGCGAGCTCTGGCCATTGATTTACTCCAGCGTTTGAGTCCCTCTGCTCCCCTGCACCAGTGTCAGTCACTGGGGTGCAGCGGCAGAGGAGGCGGCTGCACAAATGTCAGTGCATGGGTGCAGTGAGTTTGGAGGGGCTTTTTTTTGCCTTGCCTGCTTCAGCTCCATCCGTGTTTCGTGTTGGAAATGTGCAGCCGTGTGGCTGTTTGCAGAGCATTCCCTGTCAGCCAGGGAAAATTCTGCTTCGGATGAAGGAACGGTCCCATCTCTCTGAAATCGCTTGTTTTCTTGATGCCATGGCACTGAGTTCAGAAGAAGTGGTGGCCGGCAGTGTTCCTGCTTTGGTGTAGTTGGAGAGGTTGCTCAAAAAAACCCCAACTCATTTGGTTCTGGGGATTTTTACATTTAAGTCCATCTTTTCTCTTTCCTGTTTCCCAAGTGCATCGAAAGCACTTTGAATTTACTGCCAGAACGTCTCTTTTTGCTGGCACGCAGACATGCACCTGAAAAGTGAGGGTTTTGATATTCTGAAGGGAAAGGTGACAGTGTGTTGAACAAAGAAAAACTCTATTTCACTGCGGATGGGTGCATTTTCATCTGTTATTGTATGTCTCACTTCTGGAAACAAACTTCCTTTCTCTAAAAGCTGCCTAGATCTTAAAAGAACCTCTATCATCGTAATAACCTAGCGATCCATGTTTGCAGCCCATTCATAATTATTCCCAAAACAGTGACTCACAAGACAGACTAAAGGCTTTTTACAGGGAGGTAGGAACATGTTTCTGTCTAAATTCACGTGAAACTTGAACTTACTCCTGTGTAATGGCACAGATGTTGCATGTCGTGGTTATGTAGTAGCAGGGATTTCTGATGGTACCATGGCACAG
>NW_010189500.1:0-11822 GCF_000695765.1 Mesitornis unicolor | reverse complement strand
GCAGGAATCGTGATCTTCTGCTCCAATGACTGCAGCTTTAACTTCTGACCAAGGATTTCTAACACACAGAGTGACCCTGGGTTAATCCCTGCTCTGTAAGTCTTGCCCCTTGGATAATCTCCCACGTAAAATTATTTTTTAGGAGAAATTAAGTTTAAAAACATGTAAAGACTGAGCTATAAATAAAAAACCCTTCAATAACAGAATCTGGTTAAAGGCGAAGGAGGCAGAGAAGCCTCAGTGCCTGCATGCCCAGGGTCTCCTGTGAGCTGGGTCATGGGATTTTTTATCGCAGATGGAGGGGAAGCCACTGGTGTCCGAGCTGCCCCATGGCCTCGGCCTTCCAGGGCTGTGGGAGCAGGACTGGAGCCAAGCAGAGCCTGCGGCAGCTGGGGCTGCCTCTGCCCCATAGGAAACATCCACTGCTGATCCCGAATGCAGTTCCCAGGCGTCCACAACTCAAAACGCGCATACACAAAAACCTGCAGCATAAACCAGTCCCCAGCCTGCAGCCCAGATGTCGAGTTGTCAGACTGATACTAGGAGGTGTATTATTTAATGTGATCTCCTATCCCTTAGTGAATCAAACATGGAATTTTGTATTTACTGACTGTCCAGCTTCCCTGACACTTCCCTGAAACACTCGGCAGAGAAATCAGGCTTCAGTATTTGTCTGTAGTTGTATTTCTGTTCTGTATAATTGTGAATATTGGTTGACAGTCTTCTGTCCCAGCAGGGTCACTTCACCCCTTGTCTTTGGGCAGCGGGGCTGGGTGAAGAATCCTCTGACTCCTCTCGGAATTGGTTCCTATGATAAAGGCATATATGGTGTCTGTTTTCACCCTGTGAAAATCCACGGGTCTTTGAAGTTGTAGCAAACAAAGCATTCTGGGATGTCAGGGGTGATTTCAGGACACAGGGGCATGGGGGAAACCTTTGAACAACCTGGAGTTTTGCTGAAAACTCCTCAGTGCTTCAAACTGAGGCTTAAACTGACACCAACTTGTTATCGTGGTATATAATTTGTTTTCTTTGGTGTGGAAAAAAAAAATAAATATATAACCAAGGAGGCAAAGCAGGGAGGAACAAGTATGATGCTAAATATATTCATACCTACTATAGAAGTAGCTTTCTTCAGGACTAATTTTGCTGAGAAACAAATGTGAAGCGCTGGTGAAATGAGTCACTCAGTTTGCCCGTGCTAACTTGGTTACCCACGCCTATGGTTAAAGTTAGGAAAATGAATTTTACGTTTACTAATGTCACCGCAGCTAAAGAATTCTCAATGACGTTACCGGTGGCTAATTTGGGAAATGTTTCTATATGTGACTTCCACATGCATCTCTGCTGGGGAGGGGAGATGAAAGCCTGGTTGGGCAGGACCTTTGTTGCTACGTTGTGTTTTTGAATGAATTGAGGAATATACTTCACAGAATCACAGAATCACAGGACGTTAGGGATTGGAAGGGACCTCCAAAGCTCATCCAGTCCAATCCCCCTGCCGGAGCAGGAACACCCAGATGAGGTTACACAGGAAGGCGTCCAGGCGGGTTTTGAATGTCTGCAGAGAAGGAGACTCCACAACCTCTCTGGGCAGCCTGGGCCAGGGCTCTGTCACCCTCACTGAGAAGAAGTTTCTTCTCCAATTGAAGTGGAACCTCCTGTGTTCCAGTTTGTGTCCGTTACCCCTTGTCCTATCATTGTTTGTCACCGAGAAGAGCCTGGCTCCATCCTCGTGACACTCACCTTTTAAATATTTATAAACATGAATGAGGTCTCCCCTCAGTCTCCTTTTCTGCAAACTGAAGAGCCCCAGCTCCCTCAGCCGCTCCTCAGAAGGGAGATGCTCCACTCCCTCCATCATCTTTGTAGCCCTACGCTGGACTCTCTCCAGCAGTTCCTGTCCTTCTTGAACTGAGGGGCCCAGAACTGGACGCAATATTCCAGATGCGGTCTCAACTTAACTTACTTAACTTTACATAAAAAAATTTCCCAGCTCTGCTGACTAACCCTAATGTGCTTCCAATGTGCTGCCGCAGTGTTATTCCTTGGGATTGTTTAGAGGTGCCTCGCTCATCCTTGCTGTCCAGGCCAAAGCGGCCACTTGCACAGAAGTCAAACTGTTACGCGTAGCTTTGTCTCTTCTGCGCTGACCATCGGTGTTAAAGAGGCCCTGCCAATAAATGCACGGCGTGTGCTGACCATTGCTGCAGAAGGCCAAAGTTGCTCTTTGCACTTTGGTACAGAAGAATTTGATAGAGGAAAAAAGATCAAAGAGGGCAATAATGCTGCAATAGTTTTCTCTCTTTCCTGCTCTGGAGGAAAGGGCATCCAAGATGTTTTCCTTCTGGCTTTGGAGTCATTGAGGAAAGGCAATCTGAGCTGATAATTGATTTTTCTGGAGCACAGGCCAAATAGTGACTCATGAGCTAAATCTTATTTGCAAAGCAGTCTTCTGACCTGAGGGAATGACAAATGGCTGGTGGCTGTGTGACTTAAGAGCTCCTTGGCGCACAGAAGTAGCGATCGCTGCCAGTCCAGAATGGTTCTTAGTGCTTCTGCTCCTGAAAAAACCAGGGTCCAGGCTTGGCTGAGCGTGGCTTTCTGGAACAGCTGACAGATAGCACAGCATGGACAGCAGCTGTCCTGGAGTCTCTGCAGGTTTTAGTGCAGGTCATAGGTCCTGTATGGACCTCACCAATCACTGCACTCCCTTGTGCAGTCAAGAACAAAATGAAACCAAAAACGTTGGCAAAGTATTAGTAGTTAAAACGATTGCTCATAAAAGTCACTGATACATAGAAACAGGAGCGACAAAGCTGCTTTAAAACAACAACAGAGCCAACGTGCTGGTAACTGCGACGATCAGCTGAGCAGCAAGGTTAAACATAAAACACGGCGCAGGAATTGCAGGAGTGCCCCAAGCTCGAGAGCAGAGGGGAAGGCAGCACCCACCAGCAGGCCCAGTATGGAAAGCCACTTGAAGGAAGTTGTCTCCATGCGCCTGAGTTTAGAAGCTCAAGCTGTAACAGAGCTAAAATGAGCTCTGTTTGTTATGAATCATTATTGGCTGCATGATTTATAGTGCAAGTGGCTGCTACAAGTGACTGCGAGTGCAGGTGATTTTCTATTGCCTTTCTCGCTGATTGGAATAAGGTCACTTTGACTGCGTGTGACATTGGTTTGGATTAATTACAAACTTGCCATACCGTCCTCCACCCTTGGGACACAGCGTAGTAAGGCTTTTGGAGGTGGAATGATTGATACCAAAGAATAACAAAGTTAATCACAGCTCTTTCACTTCCATCAACAAAACCGCATCCTTTCTCGTTCATCTGCTTGGCTGCACCATGTGGATGGCCTGCGGTGTGGGAGAACAACCTTAGAGCTGATGAACGTCTCCACTAATTGCTCTAAACCAGGGTGGTGGTGCTGTGTGTGGCTGTGGTGGTTGGGCACAGGGCAGTGGTGCTGCAGTGGGTGAGGGGAAATGGTGCCCGAGGCTTCATACATTTGAGAAGCTCCTCTTTTCTTCAGGCCACTCCATCTCCGACCACAGCAGCGGTCCATGAGCAGTGGAGTTGGTGTTTGATTTCGTTGCCTAACAAGGGAAAAGGAGTGGGCCCTTATCTTTGTACCCAACAACAAAAGAAATTTAGCGTTTTTGAGATGACTGGAAGAAACAAAACCGTGCGCTGTCATAAAGGACTTTTTCGCAGTGCAGAGTCAAGCATTGTGGAGTGACAATATTTTATTGTATTGTTTCATTTCCAAAATAAAACTCTTGTTTTTTTCATGTCAGATTCGCTGTTTGTTATAGGAAAAAAAATTGTAGCATCAGTGCACCGAAAAATCCATGTGAGCCATCCAAGGTACCAGAATTTCTAGAAAGGAAAACGATTACTAATTGTGGATCTTTCCCAACCTACGGAAAACTCTATTTTTGAATGTATTCAACATAATTGCTCATTATATAAGTATGCTAAAATGTACAACACCCTTACCACGTCGTCCTTCACCGAATGTCATACTGTGAATTACGAATCTGTTAATGGAG
Source organism: Mesitornis unicolor (assembly GCF_000695765.1). Classification (NCBI taxonomy): domain Eukaryota; kingdom Metazoa; phylum Chordata; class Aves; order Mesitornithiformes; family Mesitornithidae; genus Mesitornis; species Mesitornis unicolor. The sequence continues at coordinate 7,765 of NW_010189500.1, read as the reverse complement.
ATGTGGAGCTTGCACATTCCACATGCAAAGATCAGTTTTCTGTTCCAAGTCTTTTATGAGACCATCTGTGATTGCCAGCTTGCAAGAAGTGAATAGGAGCAATAGGCGCTTCCATGCAGGTTGCACATAAACTCTGTGCTCTCTCCAACCATTGTAAGATGCAGTTCGTCAGCTTTAGAACGCCAACCAGTTTTTTTGTCTTGAGTTATGATAATTTATGCAGTATTTATGTACTGAAGCTTTTCCATAACTGCTATCTGACTAAGAAACCATTAGAAGCCCAAATTATAAAAATCACAATTAACTGGGTATGTGGTATAGCTGTCTAGCAGTGATCTCTTTATGCAAAAGATGTGGTCTGCCTTACAAATGAGGATTTAATCGTCAGCTCTATACCACATTAGTGCAGAGGAGAGAATCTATTACTACAGGTTAATCAGGCGTAATGGGGGCTTTAGCAGGAAGCGCAGGGCTGTGCTGCTGCACGGATGAAGGCGGCAGAAGCCCAGGTGTGAAGCGGAGGAGTCCCAGGGTGATGGAGAGCTCTACGGTTTGGTCCCTCGGTGGGACGGGAAGGGATCAGTTCACTGCACTGAGACTGCTGCCTTGGGTAACCTACATGTGCTGCACGTGGTGTCAAGCAGGTACCGACATCAAACTGCTCAGCAACCAGAGCTTGCAGAGAAACTGTGGCATCTGAGGAGGGATTGGTGTGTAGGTTTTGTTTTTAATCTCTCCCTGTGCACGACAGAATGATTCCTTTCAGAGCGTGGCTGATGCTGCCCATCGGTGCAAGGAGGTGAGTTCAGCAAGGACACGGCTGGAGGAAGCCCTGAGGGGTTCTGGCAGGGCTAGGCCATGTTCTGTCTGAGTCCATCCATGGGTATAAATGTGCCACTTTTGTCAGCTGGTATTTATTTTTTTCATCTTTTCCAGTTTCACAAAATGACAAAGTTGCAATGATCCTATGGATGTCCTTGGATTTATGAAAGTCAAAGTACATGGAGAATTTTAAAGCAGAGGATGGTTTAGGCTGTGTCGCTGCTGTTGCCTACAGTCCAGCATGTGTGTGTGTGTTAGGTACTGCTGTGTGCAGTACCTAAAGCTCTCTGGAATTATGCTGTTTTGTTAGCTTGGGGCTTCTCTTTTCCCTGTCTCTGTCAAACAGTGGGCAACAGCATCCAGTTGTAAGACATGGACTAAGTGTGACATGTTGATGTTGAGATTCTGGAGCGTGTTCAGAGCAGAGCCACAAGGATGGGGAGGGCTCTGGAGAACAAGCCTGATGAGGAGCGGCTGAGGGAACTGGGCTTGTTTAGCCTGGAGAAGAGAAGGCTGAGGGGAGACCTCATCACCACCTACAACTGCCTCAAGGGAGCTTGGAGAGAGGTGGGTGCTGGGCTCTTCTCCCAGGTGATGGGGATAGAACAAGGGGAAACGGCACCAAGCTGTGCCAAGGGAGGTTCAGGTTAGAGATGAGGAGGAAGTTCTTTACTGAGAGGGTCGTCAGAAGCTGGACCAGGCTGCCCAGGGAGGTGGTGGAGTCACCATCCCTGGATGTGTTTAAAGAGCGGGTAGATGAGGTACTTAAGGATATGGGTTAGGGGGTAGACAGGAACGGTTGGCGATGATGATCTCAGAGGGCTTTTCCAACCGAGCGATTCTGTGATTCTGTGTGTATGCTGGGCTGGGACATCAACTGTTGGATGCAGTTCATCCCAGCTTGGATGCTAGAAAAGCTACTGATCCTGTGATGATTTAGGCTTGTGGAGATTGAATGGGTAAATAACTGTGCTCTGAGGCCCGTACCTGCCTGGGACAGAGACAGAGAGCAAAGCCCGGCTTTGTGTGAGCTTCCAGAGAAGGGGCGATGAGCAAGACCCCTTGACGAACTTTCTGGATGGTTGCTGCTTAGGGTGCCAGGGAGAATGGGAAGCGAACTTCTCCTGGGCTTTGGGGAAGTCCTTTGTGCTGCAGTTCCTCTGGGACACGATGAGCACAGGGCCGTGCCATGCAAGGGTGACTGCTCAGGTCCTGGGATGAGCTGCTGCAGTCACATGAAATGATTCTTTGACATGAATGAGTCTTTGCCAAGCTCTGCCATGATTCACTCTGTATGCACCTGCTCCAAAAGGCAACCTTGTGACTCTTTGTGAACCTGGAAGTATAATTTTGCCTTTATATATACACATGTGTGTGTGTATATATATATATGTTCAGTTTTTTTATATGTGTAAATCTTGTACAGAAAGAAGAAGCAAAGCTTCTCTGAAACATTTTCTGGCTTAAAAAAAATAATCTCACTAGGAAATGTGGCTCTTCTGCATGTCTCGCTGAAATGGAGCATTCTGGTTTTAATGAGGAGGGTTTTTTCACCTGCTTGTGGTGTCTTTTCTTGCAGCTTGAGTTAGAATCTGTTTCTGGTCGAGCTTTCTGGTGCTCAGCCTTGCGGAGCAGGAGCTGTACCCAAGAGGCAGGCTTATGTTCTGACTTACCAACATGTCCTGAGCGTGATACTTCTCATGACACACAGGCCAGCAAACTGAGTCATCTTCCATAAAACAGCTGAAAGTAATTAAATTAGGCATCTTCAGTGCAGCTTTGTGGAGATGTTTTAATTACAAGTACACTTCTGCAGAAAGATGAAGTTGGGTGGTCACCGAGCGCTCCCCTGACCCGAGAGCTGGCAGAGGAGCTGTGTTTCTCCCCCAGCCTCTCCCTCCGAGAGGTCTCTTGTTGCCTACCATGGTTCTAATTTTGCCAGGAGAAAATGGAAAGTCTGTGTCCATGATGCCATAGTGTAAACCATTGTGAACTGTAGGCTTTTTGACTGTTTCTTGATCAATGTGGGTTGCCACAGATATTATTATTATTGTACCACTTTTCCTCTGTGCAGTGTGAGATCGCTGTCAGATAAAGGCTGCCTGGTGCTTGTCAGGGATTAGCGAGGAAAATTACCTTGGTGCGGGCTAAGCGAGGTAAAGATGAGCTTAGGATACATTTTACTTGAGCATTTCACCAAACTTCAATTAAACCTGTTTAGGGATTATAAAATCTGACCCACCAGCCCCTGCCTATTCCAGACCATGTCCTGTCTGTCCATCCAGCAGCAGCTCTGCTCATCTGAGGGAGCGGAGTTTGCACTGCCTTCACCCCAAAGATCTACGAATGTTTGAAGCGTTGATGGGTTTCTCTTCCCCTGATTTTTTATTTATTCCTTAAAATCAAATTAACTCCTGAGCTGTGCATTATAGCCTGTCAATGGACCTGTCTTCAGGAGTGATTATAAATCCTGCATCCATCCTAGGCTCATTTCCTGAGGCAACTACATCTTATTGAGGCACCTTGTCAGTCTGTCCCTCTGGGTTCACCCGATAACTTTTCAACCTCCTTGTCAGATTTTGGTGAAGAAATAGATGTCTAACTTATGGAATTCGTCCAGATTTTATGAAAACAGATGGCTAATTAAAGGAAAACAATCCAATTAGTGGCCGGAAGGGAAATGTTTCATCATGTGCTTAGCCCTTGAGTTCTTCAGAGAATTTACATGGAAGAAATACAAATATCCCAAATAAAACAAAGCTTTCGCGAGTGCAAGCAATGTGTTACACGTCAGGGAGTCCAACCACAACCACGAACCTACTGGCACTGTTAGTCCTGCAGCTTGTACTTTCTTGATTCCATTAACTATTTTAATGAAAACAAACAAAACTACTTAGGTGGTTGATTTAAGATTTGTATTTCCACACCAGCTGTTTCTTTCAGGCTGTTATTTTGGTATTCTTGTGGTAAAAATAAGCTTGTGTAAAGAAGTGAAGGAAATGATGTGGCCGTTGTTCCGTTTGGGATGGGTTTTCTTAGCGTGCACGCGTGGAAGGGCAGCGAGCGACTGGGAATCGCCTGCGAGCGAATCCAGATTTACAACAGCTTTGAGCAAGAGATTGGATGAGGTGACCTCCTGAGATCCCCTCCAAATGTGTGCTACGGATTAGAGCTTGAATGAGTCATTACAACTCCTACCCTCTTGTTACAGCTCTCTTTTTCCACCCTTCCCCACACCCCAAGCCAGCACCATCCAGCATCTGCGCTCTCCCAGAACACGACCTGCTGCAGTGTAAAGGCCTTTGAAGACTGTGTAAAACCACAAGGTATCATTCAGGCGTTATGTCTGGCAACCACCAGCTAGCAGGGAACTGGGGACCACTTTTTACTTTGGTTTCTAGTGTGTGGTTTCAGTAGTGGTGTTTGAACCACCTCGCGTCGAGTATTTCTGTGGCTGCTCTTGTACCAGTCAAGCTGCTTTCACCTGGGCCCAGCTAAGGAGATGTTCGAGATAAACGAGTTCCTGTAATTAGGCGCTGTATCTGGATGCCTGACCTGGCTGACGGAACAGTAGCATGAGGGTTGTAAAAGCGTGTACGAGCCTAAAAAACAAGTTTCTTGACGTAACTGCAAGTTATTCACCTGCCAGGGAGAGAGGCAGAGCTCCGAGGGCGCTTGGCTGCGTGCAGGGACAGCGCTGGCTGCTCTGCTGGTTTGACAAATGACCCACTCGGGAGAGGGCAAGCTTTGAAGATGCTCCACGGAGCTGGGATCACCATTTTGCTAATCTTATTTATGTTTCTTTGACAGTAGCTATAAAATGACATCAGAAGCTATAACTCTACTTTGGAATCTGTAACAGCGGTAGGACCAGGATGATGCTTTTTATTTTCACCGAAACAAAAGGAAGTTTTTTGCAGAATTATGCTAAGTGGTTACATCTCTCTGGGAGACAAAGGGATTTTTAATCGATGAAAAATATGCTCTATTATTTCAGAGAGGCCAAATGAAATATAAGCAGAAGTAGAACACGGACCCCAAAGAAGATTGGTCACTATTGCCTCCCTTATTTAATAGTAATTTTTCAGTACCTGTTACAGTTGAACTGTGTTTTTTGTCATAACTTTTATGACATGAGATACGTCCTATGCTCTCTTTCCAGGACTCAGAAGATGTTCTGCATGTTTGGTTGAAAAGGTGTGGCTAAGGGCATTGGAGACTGGTACGGAATGAGGAGCATCGAGCGGAACGGCTGAAACCATGCAAGTTTGAAAGGCATTTCACTATTTTTGAATCTTTTGTCAAATGTTGTGAATGGCTTCTATGCTTTGCTTTACTAATGAAAAAGTCTTTACTTGGGATTGTACTGCTGTAGTGGCTCCAAATTTGACTCCTGGCAGCTTTAGATTCGGAAAAAAACCAAACAGGTAAAAAAGAGCTTTAACCCCTGTTACCGTGCTCTCCTTCATTAAACACATTTCTAGCCAAAAAGGCACTAACCAGTCCCACTCCTTTTATTCTCTGTATGCAAATCTAGTCACAAAAGACAAACACAACTTTTTATTTTCCCCCAGCAGTTATTTAAACAAATGTCGCTCTGGGGAAAAAAAGTACTTTGACCATTCCCTTGCTGCCTTTACTGGAGAGAGAGAAATCCGTTAAGAAGTATCTCAAAACCAGAGGACTCAGAGAGGATATTTGTTTTTAACAAAACTATTCCTTTCAGATATTTGCCGTTGCACCAAACAATGCTTAATCTACATGTTGCTTTTTCAGGTCTCAGACCAGTCTCTGGACCAAAGCAATTACTTACCCACCTCAGCGCCCCAGATCTTATGCACTTGGGGTGCTATTCAGTGCCCTTTGCTGGCCTGGGACATTGGACAGTAGTTCTGTCTCTTCATAGCCTCTGCCTCAAATAGAGACTATTCTGATAGAGAAGGGAAGGAAAAGTAGCACATCTGTGGAAAGGTTCAGTTTCTGATAAGAAGGCAGAACGATTGGGCAGTGAATTTGGCAGCATCATCTGTAAGCACGCGTCTTCCAGGGCAGACTGCGTGTGACAAAGGGCTTCTGGAAAAAAAGTCATCGCCTTGCTTTTCTTCTCAGCTCCTCATACTCTTTGTGGAAGAAGTAGTTTATTTCTCTCTCTTGCAGACCACTGAACTAGGGAGGGCAAAGTCTGCAGAAGAGCCCATGATAGCCACCTCAGAACAGCCCTCCCCTGCTCTTAGCCCTGCTCACTGCCTTTGGCAGATTGGAGCCCAGTCACCGCTTCCAGGTGGGGTCTTGGTTGAGCACCACTGGATCCTCATTAGCTGGCGTTTTCTGCTTCCTCTTGTTGTCTGACTGCCTCCACCTGCGCTGGATTTTGGGCTTGCCTGAATAGGAACAGTTTTTTGCTCTGTCTGCGTGCTTGTGTTGTTCATGATTACATTCTATATTATAATACAAATAAATAGAAAGTTAATAATTAGATTGGAAGGAGCCAAAGGAGAATTAGTTATTAATAGAACTGCTTATTATCTTTCAGCTCTGTGATTTTAATTCTTTTCTCCACCTGCAGAACTACCTCTGCAATTAAAGCAGCCGCTGTATTCAGGAAGTGTTTGAATGGAAAATATTTTGGCATAGAGTAGGAAAAGTGACACGAGTACTGTGAGAGGTTTGACGGTGGCGCTAGGCTGCGATGTACTCATGCCTCCAAGGACCATCGCTTTCTCTGAGTCATGTTAGAACAACAAGCCTGTCACAAGAAAGCATGTGCAGCGCTAGCGAAAATATTTTTCAAACTAGGGCTGATGTCTTCAGAAAGTGTTGGTGTGTCTTCTGTTTGCCGTGCCTTGTTTATGGTGTGAGTATGCAGAGATCACATCTAATGTCAGGAGAGACTGCTGAACGTGCCAGTTTGTTTAGGCACCTTGAGAAAGTTGTCTCCAGATGTCTGCACTCCCCCTTCCAGCTCCTCCTCCTCTAGGTGTGATGCTTTCAGCCCCATTTGCACCCCAAGTCCCAGCCGAGCTGCCCATTGCCTTCAGCAGGCATTGCCGAGCAGCTGCAAGAGAGGAACGGTGTGGAAGGTGTCGAGCAAGACTTGGAGCCAGGGAGAAGAGCGCACAGGGATGACACGGAAGGACCCCACAGCGTCTTGCCCTTGCACCTGAGGTGTGCCATTGGTTTCCTAGCATGGTTCTTGTTAGGCAAAGGCAGTCACGTTCTCTATGCTGTTGAGAGATTAATATTGCACTTCCCTTAGAGAAGGCAGGGCCCTAAAATGCAGCTTATGGGTATTCCCATACCAGATCACCTGGGATTTGCATGACGGAGCATGTTCTTTCCAGGACGACTGTAGACAAAGAGGCCTTGAAGCCTGGGAGCTGATATTTTCCAAAACATGTCAACATTCACTGCTTTAAATCTTGCTGTTCCGGTGATCCTTGTAGTGCCCTGCCTCTCTCTGGTTCTTCATACGTTTTTGGTCTTAGTGATATCTTAGGCGAATGAGTTTCACAGTTTAATTGCACTGTGTAAGGCAGTATTTTTGTTTATCAAGTTGAAATCGCACTTTGAGTGAACGTCACATTTCTCAAGAGTCCTGGGACCTGAGGGACAGAAGACGCTCATCCAAAAATACTTTAAATTGGCTAAGGTGATCTAGAAGTCAGGAGAGTAAACCTCTACAGGTACACACATTAGTCGTCTTCTGAAGTGATATTTAGGAAAATTTACTTTTATTTGAAATTCTGAAGATAATGCTTTAGACAGCATCCAAGTTCTTCTGATTATTTTGACTAATGACAATGTAACGGTGCCTGTAGGATAGAATAATGAGAGCATCTTCCAGCATCCCATCTCTGTCCCTTGCTTAGGTAGCATGAATTGATCACAGCTCTTGGCATCAGCAGAATTGAGCTCTTGTGTGAAATCAGAGAGTGTTAAGTTC
>NW_010189499.1:0-852 GCF_000695765.1 Mesitornis unicolor | reverse complement strand
GGGTTCTCCTGCCCCTCGTCCCCCTCGGGATTTGGGGCGGTTTCTGGTGCAGGCAGGAGGAAAGCCAGCGGTTCCCTCAGGGCGACCACATCGATGCGGCCCAGGCGGCCAAAGCGCTGGAGTTGGGTGGGGGGGACACCTAAAGGAGAGAGAGGAAGGCTCAGGTGGAGAACCCCCCCCAGCAGGGGCAATGCTGGGACATTACCCAGTAAATTCTGGGGGGAAGGGAGTCACGAAATGCAAGTCTCACCCAGTGCCTGTGCGATCTGTGCCGGGGGAAAGAGGACCTGGAGGCAACGGTTGAGGTAGGGCAGCAAATCTTCCAGGAAAACGGTGCAGAATTGGGCAAAAAGCTCCTGTTCCCGGCCGCTGAAAGCCGCCTCCTCCGCGCGGTGGAAAGCCAGGATGGTTTTGGTCACCTGGGATGAAAGGCAGAGGCGTCAGCTCCCCAGAGTCGTTAAGTCACCCCTCAATCAAGGGGAATTAATAGCTAAGTTAGCAATACCAAGTTCACAGATTAAATGATTTTAAAGGTTTTTTACAACCTGAACGACCCTATCCTAGAAATATTGGGGGTCTCCAGGGAAAGGCACAGCTCCATCCCCCACCTCCTCACCTCCCCGAGTGCCTCCTCCAGGCGCGTGGTGACGTCCTGGGCCAGGGGCGGGGGGGGGGGGGCGGGAGGGCCGCGGGTCGTTGAAGGCGACGAGGAGGCCGTTGAGGAAGCAGGCGAGGGGGGGAAAATCCAGCAGCACCATGGGGGGCTGCAGCGTCCCCGGCTGAGTCGCCGGCACCGGCACCCCCACGCCACCCCCCAGGGCGGCCGGGGCGGAGATGAGCGTGTAGGAATTC
>NW_010189498.1:705-1009 GCF_000695765.1 Mesitornis unicolor | reverse complement strand
CTCCCTCACCTTCCATGCTGCCTGCTCGATGTTGTGACGAATATCCTGAGGGCCAAATCCCAGCAGTTCTCTCCCACCCTGCTCCGTAAAGAGGCCATTGGCAAAAAGCTGCAGGAAAACAAAACCCAAGGATGTGATGAGGAGAATGTGGCAGGGGCTGCCTGTGGGAAAGCTGGAGGGAGCCCCAGAGGAACTCACCAGGCAAAAGATGTGGGCACAGATTCCACAGCACTCCAGTTTGCGCCCGCAGACATCTGGGTCGGCCTCTGACCGGCCACACAGCATGAACACTGTCGGCGTGCGA
>NW_010189498.1:0-361 GCF_000695765.1 Mesitornis unicolor | reverse complement strand
AGCTTTTGTAGAGTGCCTTTCCTAGCAGTGCTGGCTGTCTCCTCAAAACGCTCCTCTGCCAACTGTGAGGGAGAAGTGAGACGTAGGTGAGCTTTGCAGCACAGGCCCAGAGCCCTGAGGCACGGGGTCCCCTGTTCCCTCAGCGGCCCCGTCCCTGCCCTGCCCTCTCCTCACCTGGCCAGGTCCCACTGACGCACAGTGTGAGCCCAGCGCTCCTTTATCCCTGTGGGTCACAGTGGCTGCTGTGCCATTACAGCGGCAGCAGCTCTTCTCTCTGCTCGTGGTGGCAGTGTTATTACATAGGAGCGACTGTCCTATGGCTCTCCTTCCGGCCGTGTAAGTTGTGTTTGGTGGGACAACT
>NW_010189497.1:0-1362 GCF_000695765.1 Mesitornis unicolor | reverse complement strand
CAAAAAAATGAGGTTGCAAACGCCAGAATTTGGGTGCAGAGCAAAAAATGAGGATGCAAACGCCGAAATTTGGGTGCCGAGCAAGAAATTTGGGTGCAAACGCCAGAATTTGGGTGCAGTGCCGAAACTGAGGGTGCAAATGTGGAAATCTGGGGGCAAACGCCAAGATTTGGGGGCAAAATGTGGGTTCAAAGCAAAAAATGTGGGTGCAAACGCCAGAATTTGGGAGCAAATGTCGAAATTTGGGTGCAAAACGTGGGTTTGAAACAAAAAAATGAGGTTGCAAACGCCAGAATTTTGGTGCAAACGCCGAAATTTGGGTGCAGTGCTGAAACCGAGGGTGCAAACGTGGAAATCTGGGGGCAAACGCCAAGATTTGGGGGCAAAATGTGGATTCGAAGCAAAAAATTTGGGTGCAAACGCCGGAATTTGGGTGCAGAGTCAAAACTGAGGGTGCAGATGTTGAAATTTGGGTGGAAAATGGGGGCTCAAAGCGAAAAATTCGAGTGCAAATGCCGGAATTTGGGTGCAAAGCCAAAAATGTGGATGCAGAGCAAAAAATTTGGGTGCAAATGTCGAAATCTGGGGGCAAACGCCAGAATTCGGGGGCAGAGCAAGAAACGAGGGTGCAAACGCTGAAATGTGGGTGCAGAGCGGAACGCGGGGGTGCAAACCTGGAAATTTGGGTGCGAACATCAACTTTTGGGGTGCAAACGGTGAAATTTGGGCGCAAACGCCAACAATGAGGGCGCAAACGCTGGAATTTGGGGGCAGAGCAAAAACTGAGGGTGCAAACGTGGAAATCTGGGTGCAAAACGTGGGTTCAAAGCAAAAAATGGGGGTGCAAAGCAAAACACGAGGGGGTGCTGCCGAAATTTGGGTGCAGAGCAGAAAACGAGGGTGCGAATGTCAAAATTTTGGGTGCAAATGCCGGAATTCGGACGCTGAGCAAAAAACAAGGGTGCGACCGCCAAAATTCGGGTGTAAATGCTGAAATTTGGGTGCAAAGCAGAAAACGAGGGTGCAACCGCCAAAATTTGGGTGCAGAGCAAGAAATGTGGGTGCAAAGGGCGAAATTCGGGCGCAAAGCAGAAAATGAGGGTGCAACGCTGAAATTTGGGTGCAAAACGGGGCGCAAATGTGCACGGGGGTGCAAGGCCCGAATGTGGGTGCAGAGCTGAAATGTGGGTGCAAATCCGAAATGTGGGTGCAGGGCCGAAATGTGGGTGCAGAGCCAAATTTGGGTGCAGAGCCAAATTTGGGTGCAGAGCCGAATTTGGGTGCAGGGCCAAAATGTGGGTGCGGAGCCGAATTGTGGGTGCTGAGCTGAAATGTGGGTGCAAATCCGAAATGTGGGTGCAG
>NW_010189496.1:0-255 GCF_000695765.1 Mesitornis unicolor | reverse complement strand
CCTGACCCCCCTGGCCTCCCGCAGCAAATCAGCCAGCACCAGGAGCAGTTCATCCAGATGCTGAACGAGCCGCTGGGGGAGCTGGGCGACCTGGAGGGGGAGATGGGCGCCATTGGGGACGAGTCCCCCCAGATGAACTACATCCAGGTGACGCCTCAGGAAAAAGAAGCCATAGAAAGGGTAAGGGCGAGGGGGCGCCGCGGGGGGCAGCAGCGCTCAGCCATTGGCGTGGCGTGGAGGGAGGTTCACGCTGTC
>NW_010189495.1:3041-7277 GCF_000695765.1 Mesitornis unicolor | reverse complement strand
CCACTCCTCTCACGCGCCGTGAGCTGTAACACAGCACAGCGCCGGTGCCCCATGGGGCTCCAGCCTCCTCCTCCTCCTGGCACCCAGGGGTCCCGGCCATCGCAGACCCCTCGTGTCATGGGCCATGGCTCCATGGCAGAGCCAGGGTCTCCTCCGTGTCCCGCTGGCACCGCCTGCCCCATCAACACACCCTGGTCCCGGTACCAGTGACGCACGTCCCCCGGCACAGCCCGGCTCACCCCAACCCATGTTGAGACGCAGGGCATGGCCACCCCTTGGCCATGTCACACCCGGGAAGGGAGCAGGGACCCACACGGTGTTCGGGCATCCACAGGGATGCTCCTTCGCAAGCTGTGATGTCCCTGGAGTGCCGGGACAGGGCCGCACTCCCCGGTATGGAGGGGAGCAAGCACCTGCATATTTTAGGGGTGCAAAGCCCCCAAAGCCTCCCAGGTTGGGACACGGCAGCCCAGCCACCGTGGCAGCACCCCAAGACCCTGCTGATGCTCTGCGTTCCACACGAGACACACGGATGCCACCACGGACAAACACCCCAGTGAGACCCCCGTGTCCTGCCCATGGACAACCAGGCAGCTCAGCCCCTCTCCTGCCCCACATGAGTGGGGACCCTGAGTCCCCCGGCGCAGGCTCCAGCCCCCTTTCTTCCCCCAGGAGGGAGGATTGAGAAGGGCTGGGCTACTCCTATGGCAAACCCCTGGGAGTGGAGCAGTGGGGTGGGACCCATTCCAGACACCCCCACATTTTGCTGCTCCCCACTTGGTTTCCCAAAAGCTGGGGAAAGTGAGATGACGTGGGGACACCAACACCTCCTTCCACGACATCGCTGCCACACAGAGACCCCTCCTTATCCACCTCAGAGACCCCTGAGCAAGGCACATTCACACTCCCCCCAGCTGTCCACCCACTCAGCCCTTTAGGCATCGACCCAGAGCCCACCCTGCGGTGAGCCAGCAGCGAAGCACCCCCGATACCCCCGTAACCCTCCCAGCTACCCCTGTACCCCCCCCAGTACCCCTGTACCACCCCGTACCTGGGCAGGTGGCCGTGTTATTGCAGGTGCGCGTCTCCCGGAGCAGCCCGCTGCACAGCGTCCCGTAGGGCGAGGAGACGCAGGAGCGCGTCCGCACCTGGGAGCCCTGCCCACAGGTCAGGGAGCAGACGCTCCATTGGGACCACTCCTCGGCCGCCGGGTCCCCTGCGGGTGACACGGAGCCTGAGAGGGGGGCATGGGGAACGTCCTGCATGGGGCACCCATGGGAGACAAAGAAGGTCCCACAAGGAGCACCCACGGGGGATGGGGAAGGTCTCACAAGGCACATCCATGTGGGATGGAGAAGGTCCCACAAGGCACATCCATGGGGGACGGGGAAGGTCCCATAAAGGGCACCCATGGGGGGCAAGGAAGGTCCCGCAAGAGGCACCCATGTGGGATGGAGAAGGTCCCACAAGGGGCACCCATGGGGGACAAGGGAGATCCTGCCAGGAGCACCCATGGGGGGGGGACGGGGAAGGTCCCGCAAGGGGCACCCATGGGGGATGGAGAAGGTCGCGCAAGGGGCACCCATGGGGGACAAGGAAGATCCTGCAAGGAGCACCCGTGAGGGACAGGAAAGGTCCCGCAAGGAGCACCCATGGGGGATGGGGAAGGTCCCACAAGGCACATCCATGGGGGATGGGGAAGGTCCCATAAGGGGCACCCATGGGGGGCAAGGAAGGTCCCGCAAGGGGCACCCATGGGGGACAAGGAAGATCCTGCAAAGAGCACCCATGGGGGATGAGGGTAAGGCCCTGCAAGGGGCACCCATGGGGGACAGGGGAGCAGGCAGGCAGCACCCAGGGATGGGGACAAAGTGACAGGGATGACACCGAGGATGTAAGCAGGGTGATGGAGCCCCAAAGGAGGGGTCAGGGGACAGGATGGCACCCGGCACAAGGGACAGCATGCAGCACAGGCAGCGTGGGCAGCCCAGCACGGTTCCCTCTCCCCACCCGGCCCCGGCGTTGACATTTACAACAACCCAGCTCTTATTAAGCTTGATGATGTCTCTGAAGCTATTGGACAGGCCAGCAGAAAAGGCCATCAGTTTAAATTAAAAAGGAACAGACGGAGGAGAGCTCCAAAGGGGACGATTTGTCCTGGAGACAGGCTCCGGTGCAGGGTGGCTGCTCTGTGTCACACGGGGACACCGGGGCCAGGCCGTGTCACCCCCAGGGTCACCCCCAACAGCCTCCCAGGGTGCAGGACCCCCGTGAGCACCCAAGCATGGCCAGGAGGGGATCTGCATGCTAGGCACATGGTGCAGAGCTCCTCTCCCAGCCCCAGGGCTCATCCATCTCCTGCTGCCTCCCAGCCCTCCCACCATAAATCAGTGGGGCTGGGGCAGGGGGGGGAGAGCCACACGCTCAAATTACCCAGATGGATTTGCCAAATAAATACATTTGAACGAAACAATTAATGGATTCTTTCCCCCCCCCTGCTTTACAACCCTCAGAGGAAAGCGTAAAGGAAAAATATATAAATGGAGCAAATTAAGTCGGTCCGTGGGCAGGAAGCAAAGGGAGTCACTCCATCTCCATCACCCCTGCCCATGGCCGAGTCCTGTGCCTGTCCCCACGTGTCCTGTGCCTGTCCCCATGCATCCTGTGCCTGTTCCCATGTCAGGGCAGTGTTGGTACCTGTCTGGGCCATGTAGACACCTGGTTCATCCGCTGACCGTGGCCACTGGGTTTTCACCTTCTGGTTCTCCTCGACCTCATTGCCTGGAAGAGAGAAGGGCTCTGGTGACAGTGGGCACGGGATGGGGACAGGGACAGGCCACCACGGCTCAAGGGACATCGCAAGGGGGGGTGCAGGGATGCCCAGCCCCACACTCAGCACCGAGGTGGCAAGAGGTGGTTGAGCACGGCTGAGCGCACTCACAGCCTTCCCAAACCGCGTCACGGCATCCCAAAATCATTGCCTGGAAGAGAGAAGGGCTCTGGTGACAGTGGGCACGGGATGGGGACAGGGACAGGCCACCACGGCTCAAGGGACATCGCAAGGGGGGGTGCAGGGATGCCCAGCCCCACACTCAGCACCGAGGTGGCAAGAGGTGGTTGAGCACGGCTGAGCGCACTCACAGCCTTCCCAAACCACGTCACGGCATCCCAAAAACACGTCCCCCGCCCCGTCACGGGGGCTGTGGCTGGAGCACGGCCCTGGTGTCACGGCCCCGACGTGGCCAGGGTGCCCGTGCCTCTCCTGTCCCCGTTTAACAGCTTGCTGCAGTGAGGTGGCACAAATTTATGGCTCGGCTCACCAAAAATAACAAGAGATCCATCAGGAGCACTTGGCGTGAAATTAACTGGCATGTGGCGGGCTCGGCGGGCAGTGCTGCTGCGGGCATGGGGGGGATGCCTTTCCTGGCCACCCCCATGTCCTGCAGCGGGGTCCCTTGTCCCTGTACCTGGGCACAGGACGCTGGTCAGTCCCCCCCTGTGCTTGCCCATGGGATGACAGCACCAGGGCTGCAGCTGCCGTGTGCCACGGGAAAGAGCAGGGACAGCACCCCGGGCATGTGGCACCCCAAAATGCCATGGGGACCCCACTGCTGTGGCAGCCAGGATGGCACAACTGCCTCGCTGAGCAGCCCCGGCTGAGCATGGTGATGTCCCCAAGAGACGGGGGTGACACGGGGACACGTGGCATTGGCAGGGGGACACGCTGCGGCTCCCCTTCAACGCACAGAGGCGCTACAGGAGCCCCAGGCAGGGAGTGCTGCCTGTGCTGACCCTTATTAGTGCCATAAACCAAATTTACTGACTTTTGCCTTTAAACCGGTGTAACCCTTGCCTGGGCTCATCCCCCATGCTGGCTCCTCGCTGTCACCGCACATCCCGCTCTCTGGCACGGGGGTGCAGGGGGACCCAGGGAGACCAAGGGTCTGCCCTGGGGGTGTCTGTGTAGCCATGGGGCCAAGACCCCCATGGGGCCACCCACCCCTGTGAGCAGCACAGCAGAATTACACACATCACAGTGAGCAGCTGGGAAAAGCCATAAATCCTGAGGATATACGAGGGCGCTCTCCCCGGCTGTGTTCGACAGAGACACCAAATTCAATTTCCTTCGGAGAGCACTAAATCCCAGCCGTCACCACGGGGCGCCTGCGGCCATCCCCGGCACCCTCTGCCTCAGCACCTGCACCCGGTCCTGCCCTGAGGGTCTTGCAGTGCCCC
>NW_010189495.1:2678-2933 GCF_000695765.1 Mesitornis unicolor | reverse complement strand
CAGCATCCCCTCTCCAGGGCTGGTGTCGGAGGGGTGATGGGTTTGGGGCAAGGGGAAACGCAGCCTGGAGCAAGCCCCAGAGCACCAGTGCTGGAGGTTTGACCCCCCCATCGCATGGCTGCAATACCCAATGTCACCCCACAAAGTCCCAACCCTATCCCCACACCCATCCCTGCATTGCACTGTGGCTCCATCTCCTCAGCTCCACCAACATCCCCCAGGCCCATGGGAGAGTCATGACATGGAGGGGCTGGT
>NW_010189495.1:0-2602 GCF_000695765.1 Mesitornis unicolor | reverse complement strand
GTGCGGCGGAGGAGAAGCCATGAGATCAGCGCTGGGCGCCCGCCAAGGCCCGGCTCACAGGCGCCATTCAGTCCCCTGGCCCTGCCTGCCACCACCAACCCTGACAGGCCGTCATTCTCCCCCCCGCAGGGTGCCAGGGGGAGGCCAGGTGGGAGCCCGGGACCCCCCCTCGCTGCCATGAAGGGCGCTCTGTGCTCCAGGCCCCCAGCCCTAGGGCCCGGCCATGTAGGCAAAGCCCCCAGGGCCGGTGGCGTGTGGGGCAGCCATGGCAGCGCGTTACCCTTGTGGCTCCAGCATCACGATAACATTGTGCCTCTGGGCGCCTCAAGGTTTTAATTGAATGTCAAATGTAATTTGGGGAACGAGCAGGATTTCAAAGCTGGTCAGCAGAGAGGTGGCAGCCAACCTGGTGCCAAGCGTGCTGGGTCTGTGGGGACCCCCCTCCATAGCACCCAGCCCAGCATCCCCTCACGCTCAGCAATACTGACCCCCACCAAACCACTGTGGAGGGGCAGGATCACCTCCAAGAAGCAATAGGGGGTTATTGGTTATTATAATTATTGCTAATTATAATATTCTTATTAAATCTGCCAGCCCTGCACCGTGCTCCCACTGCTCCCCAGGGAGCCCCAGCTCACCCCTGGGTGCTGGGGGCAGAGAACCAGCCAGGCTGAGCTCAGGGATGGCACTAAGCTCTTAATCGCCCATGTGGAGTAGCATTTAAACGGGGGAAAAAAAATAAGAAAAAGAAAAAAAATACATAAAATCAGCTCAAGCAGCTCCTCTCAGGATGAGGCGATTTATAACTCTGCAGCTGTAACGGACCAAGGATTTAGTCGGGGGATCTGCCCGTAATGACATTTAGCTCTTGGAACAAATGCTAAAGCTCAATGAAATTATATATACACTCACAGCCCATCACCACCACCTAATCTGCTGGCTAAAGACCCCGCATGGCCAAATTGGGGATCTCTCCTCCCTGCGCATCACCCGGGGCTGGCACAGGGCGAACATCTGGCCAGATGTGCCCCAAAACCCCTGCATCACCTCTCCAGGATTGGCAGAGATGCCTCAGGAGCCAAGGAAGCGCTAAGGCGAGGTGACCCCTGGCCATGGGCAGCACGACTCAGGGCATGGGCAAGCATGGCTGCTTTATCTTCACTTGAGGTTCCTGCAACTCTGTAACGAGCAAATGGCTCCATCCTGCCTGGTTAATAGCCCGGCCGTGCTGTGCCGCCGTGCCATGACATCCTCCCTGGAATAACAAGCGCCCCGGCTGCAGCAGTCAAGGGTAATTTGCCACGGGAAAGGGTCATTTTACCTGCAAATTGTTTTCTACGGCTCCAGCGATGCAGAGTGACAGGGCTCTTGCTCCAGGCTCACACTCGGGTGAGCAGCAGCCCTGTGCCGGGGAGGCGGTGAGCAAGGGCCCGGGGCCATGCTGGCTGTGCCGGAGCAGCCGTGGCCAACAGCCGGGGCAGCCATGGTGGCAACTGAGGCTAAACAGGGCCAGCGAGGCTAACGGGGCCAGACTGCAGCCAGGGCAGAGAGCAATGGCCATCGCTCGGATGAGGTGCACCAGGAGCTGGGAGCGTGCATAGGATTTGCGTGGCTTCCACACACAGCAACCAGTTTACACCCTTCTGCTGTTCTGGGAATGTGCATGGGCAGGATGAATCCATTGCTTGGCCTCCCTGCTCCGTGCACAGCGCCCAATTTGCACCCTCCTGACCCAGGGAGAATGCATGAGTAGGATTAATCCATTGCACGGCCCTCCTGCTCCACGCTCAGTGCCCCATTTGCACCCTCCTGCTCCAGAGAGAGTGTATGAGCAGGATTAATTCACTGCACAGCTTCTCTGCTCCACGCACAGAATCCATTTGTGCCTCCCTGCTCCAGGGAGAGTGCACGGGCAGGATGAATCCATTGCACGGTCTCTCTGCTCCATGCTCAGCACCCAATTTGCACCCTCCTGAGCCAGGGAGTGTATGAGCAGGATTAATTCATTGCACGGCCCCCCTGCTACACGCAGAGCACCCATTTGTGCCTCCCTGCTCCAGGGAGAGTGTATAAGAAGGATTAATCCACTGCATGGCCTCCCTGCTCCATGCAAAGCACCCAATGTGCACCCGCCTGACCCAGGGAGAGTGTACGAGCAGGATTAATTCACTGCACAGCTTCCCTGCTCCATGCACAGCACCCAATTTACACCCTACTGCTCCAGCGAGCACGGATGGGTAGGATTCATCCATTGCACGGCTTCCCTGCTCCACGCACAGCACCCAATTTCCACCCTTCTGAGCCAGAGAGTGTATGAGCAGGATTAATCCATTGCACAGCTTGCCTGCTCCATGCACAGCACTCAATTTGCACCCTCCCGCCTCAGGGAGCTTGCACAGACAAGATTTGCCCCTTGCACAGCCTCCCTGCTCTGTGCACAGCACCCCTGGGAAGCCCAGACAGCGCAGAGGGGTTCATCCCCAGGGCTACCCCCCCTCGCCCCGTACTCCACTCACCGTGCGGGACCTCGGGCAGGTCGAAGTCGTTGGCATTCGCAGAATGCAGGTCGGTGGGGCAGCAGTCGGCGGTGGGCGGCGGGGCG
>NW_010189494.1:1052-1346 GCF_000695765.1 Mesitornis unicolor | reverse complement strand
GAGATGGCCCTGGCATCCCGAAACGGAGCGGGCCCGGCGGGAAGGAAAGAGGAGAAAGCGCAAATACGTGAGCGACATCCCCGCGGGCCCTCACTGTTGTCGCGACACGTATTGTCGCGACCAGCAAAGAGATGGCCCTGGCATCCCGAAACGGAGCGGGCCCGGCGGGAAGGAAAGAGGAGAAAGCGCAAATACGTGAGCGACATCCCCGCGGGCCCTCACTGTTGTCGCGACACGTATTGTCGCGACCAGCAAAGGGAAGAACCAGGTGGACTATGCAATAGAAGGGCGCCC
>NW_010189494.1:373-750 GCF_000695765.1 Mesitornis unicolor | reverse complement strand
GTATCAGAGGGCGTCTGCCCCGGGGATCCCCCACAAGGACCCAGGGGGGGCCGTCGCCCTGGGAGGCAGCCGGACCTGGCATTATCGGCAGGGAGGAATTGAGCCTAGAAGGAATTTTTTTTTTAAATACATTTTATTGAGCAAAACAAAAACAGTAAATTAGGCGCATTTTCTTAGTACAAGAGGGGAAAAAAAATCCCACCTCCGGTTTTGAGGCTGTTGTGAGCTGCAGGTTTGAAATAGCCGGAGTGAAGGGGGTAGCAGTCTGCCCACGGAAATAAAGGAAAAAAAATTAAAGGGAGTGTGAAGGGTCTCCGGCACGGTGCAGTTTGCAGTCCGATCCCTTTTCTCCTCCTCGGGAGAGGCCATACCTGGCT
>NW_010189494.1:0-279 GCF_000695765.1 Mesitornis unicolor | reverse complement strand
GTTTTAAACCACATTCCCCTCCAGCAGCCCCGAGATTGCCTGTTTCACCTCGGGTGCCCGAAATTCCCCGTCTTTTGCAGGCTCCTGAGCGAAGTTCAGCTGGGAGCTGCGGACAGACAGACGGACATCAATATGACACTCAAAAAAAAAAAAAATGGAAAAGGGAGTGGTAGGGAGACCTGACCTTGACAGCACCCACCTGTACATCCCCTTAGCTGCAAAAGGTGCAGGGTTGGGAGCTCGGGGCTCTCCTGCTGTCCCCGGGCCCACGGGCAGGGA
>NW_010189493.1:21810-23241 GCF_000695765.1 Mesitornis unicolor | reverse complement strand
CTGAGATTCCGTGATTCTGTGATTCTGTGATCTAAGATATTCAGATGATTTAACCCTATTTCCTGGTCAATCTGTGACTGTATTATCACCACTTCTCTTTAGACCTGTGCCCATTCTGTGTCTGTCTTTATTCTTTTCTCTGATTTTGTCCCCTATGTACCCTACCCTAAGCCTAGCTCAGAAATCCCTCTACCTAAGCAATGGGCCAGCGCCTCCTTTATCTCTGTTCAGCCGTTGATGTAACATCACTCCATTCGTGAAGATGCTGGGGTCCTCCTAGGAGCACCACGTGTAGCCCTGATGTGTTGTCCCTGTCCCTGCCTGAGCTTCCTTGGGGTCACTCTGTCCATCCAGGTAGTGCCACACAGCCATGGAGGTGGCAGAACATTTCAGATCCAGCTTCTGGGCAGCAGTATTTTGCAAGTGTCTCCCTTTATACTTGTGCTCTTGGAGTCACAGCGTGTTCTGCCTAACCCAAGCCTTATGTCCACATCTGCAGGACCAGATGTACAGGCTGCAAGCTGCAAGCCGTTGCCTTCTTCCATCTTTCCAGTGCACAGCTCAGCACCTGCTGCTAGAAAATAACTCCTGAAAAGAAACTGGTCAACGAGACTTGACTTGCATCAGGGTTTTTTCCTTGTTTGATGGATCCTAATGATCCTAGAAGAAAGCCCCTTCTCACCCTCTTGCTTGTTGATGTCCAGCTGCTGCTGCCTCCTGGCCTGTGTGCCTCCCTCTTCAAATTCCAGGAAACTGGGGAATTCCCCTGCACAGCTTCTGTTCTGGGTAATTGGGTAGCTCTCTCAGATGCTTTACCTGCAGGTTAGGTTTAGTCTGCTGTAAGCCACTGCCACCAGTAAGAGCAGGGACCACATTGCCTGTCCTCATACTTTGTGTTTGCCGCTGCCTGTCCCTCCTGCAGCTTGGTGGGGAGCCGTGTCAGAGAAGTGACCCATTAAGCCCAGAAAACACTGGCATGGAGGAGGGCAGAGCTGCCTTCAGCAGAAGCGTCAATCAGCTTCAGTCAGCGGTGAGACCAGTGTCATGCCATGTCCCTTCCGTGGTCCTTGGGGTGGATTTGGCTGGCGTGTCTACTTTGCTTGGCTGAGCTGTGATAGGAGCATCCCCACGGCCCAGCAATTCCCCGTTTTACCGCGGAGGTCAGGAGCTAGTGGTGACCTTTTATTCCCTTGCTGAGAAGAGCAGCTGGTGCCCTCAAGTGGCAAATCGCAGAAGGAGAGCGGCTCCGGCCGCGCAAGCCCGGATTTGGGCTCCTTCCCGGGGAGGGCTGCTGGGCTGGGGCTGTTGCATACCTGCAGTATTTTTGGCGCTTCTAACCGTGCTGTTTCCCCCTTGTAGGACAAGACGGTGTGGTGACCGTGGTGGGAAGGAGACATCGCTCCCAGCGGAGTGGGGACCCTAACGGCAGCC
>NW_010189493.1:0-21781 GCF_000695765.1 Mesitornis unicolor | reverse complement strand
TCATCCGCCGACCTTTCTGTGGGGCCTGCTGCAGCGTGTTCACACCAAACATCCTGCCTTGACTGTGCGTTTGAGCCGGAGCCCGTAAAACATCCCCGTGAGTTTAGATGGGGCTCACTTTGGGTCTGCAGCCCTGTTACAGCATGGCCCCAGGGGCTGCAGGGAGCCGCAGTGGGCAGCAGAGCCAAGGTTTGGGGAGCCGATCGGGGACAGGGCTGCTGCCGTGAGGGGATGCACGGGGACGGCGATGCCCATCACGCAGGACAACGCAGGGGTCTTCCTCCCCCTCCTGTGCCAGTGGCTGCAGAACAGACGTCGGGTGAGGGAGCCGAGCAGCAGCTCTGCCGCGCAGCCGTCCAGAAACTGAGCGAGTACATCCAGCTCAACTTCTCTGTGGATGAGAGCAAACTGCAGCCAGGGAGCTGCGGGACTTCGGATACGGAAATCTGCACCATGTACCTGGCCCAGGAGATGAGGAAAAATGAGGTTCTCGGGCTGAGCTTCGGGAACATCCCTGCTCTGGGGGACTATGGAGAGAAGCGTCGGGGAGGGAAGAAGAGGAAGGGGAATAAGGGACCAGTGCTCGACGTCGGGTGCATCTGGGTGACAGACTTGAAGAAAAATAGCCCGGCCGGGAAGTGCGGGAGAGTGCGGCTGAAGGATGAGATTCTGTCTCTGAACGGGCAGCTGATGGTCGGCGTGGACGTCACTGGTGCGAGGTAAGGGTGGAAGAGCAGCCTCCGGCAATTGCCTCTCAAGGCACGTGGTGCAGGTCACAGTTCGTGCTGATTTATGTCTGAGAGGTTTTTGACCTCTGCTTTCCAGCCCCCAGGAGAGCTCTGGGTTACTACTTAAGGTCTGTCAAAAATAAGTAACAAAAGCAAATCGATAATTAGCCCACATTTGCTACTCACACATCCACTGGAAAATTTTAAGGGGCCATAGTGTCAAAAAATAGCATGTTGTAAGTATTGGAGGAGCCTTCCTGGATTTGAATAAAACTTTTTTCAAGTAAAAATGAACATGGACTCAGCAGCACTGGGAGATTTTTTAATAGGTGCATCTTATTTTTGTTGAATCATTCGAGTTGAGGGAAGCTTTTTTGACAGCTAAATGTTCTCTGAGACTTTCTCAAAGCAAGACATTTTTGTGTTTTCTGGATTGGAACAACTTCATTTTAATAAATTCCCTTTGATTTCATTTCATTTGCTCTCGTTTGCTGTCTCCTGTCCCAGAAAACTTGAAACGTCCGAAAGTTTAAATCAGAAATGAAGGCTCTTACAATGATATACATTATTCTTGCTTTTTATTTTAGCTACTGCATGCTGTAAAATCAGTTATTGGCCCAGCTTTGCTCTCTGTGGGCCGGCAGACTTGCTCATATTTCCCTTTGCAAAGGTAAAGACCTTTCTCTGCTGAAGATGAGGATGTGAATATTCATTCATACATGAGGTTGCAACATACCAGAGGGTATGAAATCCTGAGTCATCTCAGGGATGGTCAGTTTTGGAGACAAAATACTATTGAAGTGGCTCTTCTTTAGGGGAAAGCTCTGTTGATCTGGAGCCAGGTAATCCAGCACTTTTCATGAGCCTTGGGAATACTACGCCACTTTAGACCAGCTGAGAAAGTGCTCCAGCAAGTGAAGTTTGCAAACAGGGGCAAATACCAAGTTTTCACAGAAATAATCCCTGTATTATTAATAATAATTTTTTAAAAGTTTAATCTTTACAGATTCATGTAGTGAGAATATAGCATTTATGGGAACACTCAATGGTTATTTATCCACTGCTCTAGCAGTCAGGCTTGCAAAGCCACAACAGCCTCGGGAGGGTAACACTGGCAAGTTATAATCCTGCAAAGTGCATGGCATTTGCTCCCAACAGGCAGTGAATGAAGCAGTGGTTTGCTGTGGTTGGCGGTCCTGATCCTGCCATGCAGCAGAATAAAAGCAGTGACTCCTTGGTCTGTGGGTGCTGGGCAGGCGAACCTGGCTGCGGTTTTGCAAGTGTGATATCAACCCTCTGTAATTTCAAGACTATAATTCAATTAGTGTATAAATACTGGTACTGTGACAGTATCAATCAGTGGCACCCCCAGATTTGAGAGGTTTTTGTGGCAAAAAGCAGGTAGTTTTCTGTTTCCCCTTTTGCAGTGGCCAGCAATAATGTTATCTTATTATTATTGCAAAATAAAAGATAATGCCCAATGGAGTCCAAAGTGTTTGGATATTGGCCTTTTCATTGTATGCCTGAAGGCTTCATTTTGAGCTTGTTTCTTTTGAAAAACTCTGTTATTAGACCAGCAAGCTGTGATTGCTGCTAATGAGAACCAAGTGCTCCATTTTCCTTGGTTGAGATTTTTTTTTGGCCATTATAAAGGCAGAGATTTGGTGGTGCAGGGCCAGTGTTGTTGTTCATAAGGTCCCATTTTAGAATATTCTACATCCAATTTAGGCCAAAATTTAGGACACCTCTTAGTCAACCTCTGATTTATTTTCAGCATCCAAAGTATCCTTGCCTAACTTACTGTCAACTGCTGTTTGACAAGGGTGATGTTGACGGATGACAGCTTGGGATTGCAAGGATGCTTTCAGTTTGGAGTTCTTGGTTTTGCCACTCAGGAACCTGGCTGGTAGCTCCAACCCCATGTTACTGCCTTGTTCATCTGATCTACTCCAGGATGCTTTGAGAGCACTTCAGTAGGTTTCTTCACTGGTGTGTTCAGAAAGGACAAACAGGCTGAAAGGCAACATCATCTGGCCTGACTGTTCCAAAGAAGCAGCTCTCTTAGGGTGTTTCCATATTGCTGCTATGGTGGCAGTGGCAGAGCCCTTTTCCCTTGGCTCTTCAAGGTGTTGGGGCAGGATGGTGCACTGAATAGTAGTCCTGGCTCTATTTCTGTCCGCCCAGCTATTTTCTGTCTGGGTAAGAAACATTTCCAGGTTGATACAAAGGGGTGTGAGTGCTGTGATTTGCAGTGTGATGTGCTCAGTGTAGCCAGTGTATGGTCAGTGACATTAAAATACTGCCTTAGCTCCTGTAGCACCAGGCTGGATCAGGCAAGCAAAGTTGCTGCTTGCATGTTTATTCCTTACCTGCCAAGTGTGTCAGGGCAGCCTCATCTTGCCTGGTGAGCATGTTGTCTGCACTTGTGTTTTAGGGACTCTCCTGATTTATTTCCATAACAAGGGGAGTATTTGGCATGAGGGCCTCACAACTCTGCCACTTTCCTGGGGGTTAGCACCTCGGCAGCAGGGTTGGCAGAAGTGTGCTGACATACCCTGGGCTTCGTGTCACTTCCTCTCCAGCACCACCACACCACGCAAACCCTCCTCATTCCAAGAGGCTGAGCAAAGACACTGGAAAATGTGAGAAGAGAGGTGGGGGCACACGGTCCCTCCTGCTGGCTGTCCTACAGAGGTGGCTAGCCTCTGGAAGATGCAGGGGCAAATAGCTGGAGCCATGAGGAATTGGGAAGCCCTGGACAGATTGTGCTGCTTCAGCACCTGCCTGGTGCAGGTCCTGTGCCTGCAGGTCCTCAGGTCTCAGAGCAGCAATGCGAAAGCAGCAGCTTCTCAGAGGAGCCAGCTGTGGGTATCACTCATCTGTCTCTGCCTGCTAGGGAAGCTGAATTTTACTTCTTTAAAGAAAAGTTATTTATCTAAATTCCACCTGATTGCCATGTAAATGGCAGAAACGGGTTGATTATTGCTGAGCTTGTTTCTTTTTTTTTCTTTCATTCAGAGAAACATTATGCAGCAACATAATCATCAAAGCTCTTTGCTTAACAGGTTATTATTACATTAGAGAGGAATGATGTAGGTGGTGGCATTTTTGGTGATGTTAGTAACTGAGGGAAAATTACTGCTCTCTTCAGAGTTAGCATATTGTGTGTGTCTATCAGACACAATGGCAGGGAAATGAGCTGTACTGGAGTACCGAATAAAGGTTAGTCAAAACTCTGCATGTTTATTTATCTTCTGTCTATACAACTGTATCTCCAAAACACATGGGTTATGTTCCCCCAGACAATAACTTCCTATGTATTTTGGAACTACTCCTCTCACTTTAGGCTGTTACTCATTTGCTGGAGGGAGGCTGTGAGTATTCCTGCAGTTGACAGATGAATCCTTCATTTCTTGAGCATGACTGAATGGGGCCTCATTGAGCAAATCCTGGGAGGATTGCAAAAGAATTATTTTGTTGTGAATATCATTCAGTTTGAAGTATTTGATTAGGAATTTCATCAAGCTTGGACACAGCTACTATATACATCTAATCTTTAAAATCAGTGCTGAATGGGTTTCCAAATTAAAACTGTTTTTGAAGAAAGCAGAATCATTACAAGTGATGACAATGTGGTATAAACATGAGATATTATTACAATTTTGTCATTGAGGAAACCCAACCACTGTTTCAGAATTTTGTGTTCCTCGTTGCCAAAAATGACCAAACATCGCCATGTGTAGGGATATAGTCAGAGAACTGACTGCCTTCTTTTTAACCCATAACCTGGAGTCACTTCCAAAAAAATGACAAGAGAAGTGTTTTGGCAGCCATACCTTTTCACAGCGTTTTCTTAGGCTCTCCTCTTCAGTCAGTGTCCCGGGAGAGTTGCTAGGGCTCCTCCCCAGCACAAGAATGCCATGCTGAATGTCAGGGAAACCAGTTTATTTTCAAAGCTGCTGAGAAAGACCTTCAGAAATCAGATGTGCAATGGAGAGTGAGCTTCAGGTGCCACTACCAAAGGCGCAGCTTTGACCTTACCTGAAGTTGGAGGCTTCCAGCAGAGAAAAAGTTTTTCCTGTGTGCTTGCTGCTACTGCACATTCCATCTGCATGCTCCAGGATAGCTGAAAGTATGAAGGTAACGTCCTGATCCTCCTAGCAGGTCAACGCTATTAGTAGTTGTGTGATACATGGGCATTCTAAACACAGCCCTGCTGCTCTCTGAGTGCTAGCGGCTGATTACAGAGCACAATACTGAACATCTAACCAAATTACAGGTCTCAAAATGTGCAAAGCACTTTTTGCTGCTTGCCTGTGGCAGTCAATAACAGTCCTGGGCTCAGCTGGGTGAAATCTTAAAAGTTGTGTATCAATAGTCCTTGCTGGTACTGTAAAGCTGGTAAGCAGTCCCTGCCTGTATGCAGAAACAAATTGTACTCTGAACAGTGGTCTTCAGGAGGGTGCTCTTCTTTGCCCCCCTGTTGGAAGTCCTGCATGCAAGGAGATGCAGAGTGGTACCCTCCTGAGGGGATGGGAATAGAGAACAGGGACCTTTGCTGTGTCTGAGTAGAGCTCCTCAAAAATCTGACAGTGTGGTTTGAAAACTCATTGTTTCAGAAGAGCCTTTCAAGGCACTTTTTATTGAGCTCCCCTTTCTCAGAAGTTTTAACCGAATTATTTTTTTAATCATAAACTGTTTTGCTACTGCAATAGAAAGATTTTCTTGTTGGGCAGAAAAAAATACCCCATGAATGTGATCACTCTTCGGTATCAAGGTGCAACGCTCCAATTTTGCATTTTCCACGGGGCACCGCTTCCTGCCGCGCTGTGGTGAGACACTGCCAGTGCAGGTGGCTGGCTGTCCTCGCCGTGGCCACTTTGTCCCCGCGCTGGCAGCCGCGGTTGTCTCCAGAGCATCCGCAGGGTTTTGGAGCACCATGTTAAAAACGCTTCCAGGTGCCCCGACTGGCCTGTGGGGATGGGATTCTGTGGGATCAGGGAGCAAGGGCTGTGCTCCCTCTCCTTATCAGGCGGGGCCCTTAGTTTAAGTTTTTGGTAACAAATCCATTTTTTTAGTAGGGTCGGGCATTAAGGTGTATGAATGGCCGTGTTCGCTGGAAGAGGAGGTTTTCAGGTTTCCTTGGTCATCGCAGAAAGCTTTGTCTCATCACACCCCCACCTCCTGGGCATGTCAGGTTGCATAGATTGATTGCCCTGGTTTACTGTGTTTCCTCACCTCCTTCCTAAAGCAAAAGTGCTGCCAACACAAAGTGCTGCTCAGTATAATCAGCTGCTTTGCCTGGTGTTAGTAGGACCTTCTTTTGGTTATGTTCATAAGAAAATATTTTTGTTTTAATAGGAAAACAAATGGAAATGTATCCTGGCCCTTTGCCCTTGGCCAAGGGGCAAACATTTCTGTGGGAGCTCCTTGTTAAAATATTAACAGCACTGACTACACAGAGAAAAACAAACACAGTGGTCCTGGAGACTGCAGCCTCCACATACAATCTCAGGGAATAGATTTCTCATAACTGACCTAAAAAATAACCCCAACCTATTGTGGAGTTCAGTTCGTTTCCTTTTTTTTATATCGTGTTACTTATCTTCATGCTGCTAAGTGATGGATCAAGGCAGAGAGGCAGAGACTTGGGGCTCGTTATCATGGGCACGGATGGGGAGCGTATGCTAACGTGCCCTCTGAGCTGCCTGGTGTGTGCGTCCCGCAGATGGAAAATAAGGAGCATGCAGGTATTTTGGCTGAGGGTTTTCTCCTCCAGTCAAGCTGCTGTGAGCAGGAAAACAGTGAATGTGTGCTCAACCTGTGCAAAATGGGAGGAAGCCTGTGGATGTCCAGCATTTCTTAGACACAGTGTAAGTCTCCCTGTGGTCCTGAGGTCTTGTACACTGGGGCATGGAGCCCCCTCTGAAGCACAGCTGCTGTATCTTACACTGATAGTGGATATTAATTTCCCCCTTAAAATATAACAGCACTAAGAAACTAAGAAAGAGATGTTTTTCTTCATTTCATTTATGTCTTCAGGACATGTGTTGAGACATAAATTGCTCTGAAGAAATGAGCTTTATCCCAAATCCTCTCTCAAGAGCCAGAGGCTTAAGCAGAAGGTCACTAATCCCCAGGCTCAGCAGAGATCATTAGGCTTGTTTGTCCTCTTTGCTTTATAAATCTGAGCATGGGTTTGCTCAGTTTCCCCTCTGGTTCCTGCCTTTCCTCTCAACTTCCGTGTGCCAAGCCCAGCCTCTGTGAAGGCAAAGCCTATTCCCTTGTAGTGGTGGTCACTGCAGCATCCCAGTGCTGCAACTGCCTCCTCAACAGGCTTTCCAAATGCCTCATCCTCCTCAACTTTACATCTTCTTAGATCTTCTTGCTCAGCTCAGTTCTGTCTAAAAGGCATAAAATATGATGGAAAGACTCCCGCTGATTCAAATGGCTCATGTCCTATATGTGGTTACACGTTTGTCCCCAAGTTTTGGGAGCAATATGCTCTTCATCATCTACACACTGTTGCCACTGAACAACAGAGCTGGCCCCTTTCGGTAGAAAGCGTGATCCTCTGAGGACATACGTGTATAATTAGGCAACATCCCCAGGGTCATCTGCAGCAAATGCTCCCCAGCCCTGGCTCTGCATGCTTTCTTTTCTGAGGGATTGCATCAGGCTTGGAGAGACTTGGACAGAGGTTGGTGGTGTTGCCTTAGGAGGAGTAAATCTTCAGAGGTTACAGAGTGGGTTGTCCTGAACATTGATTTCTTGTGTGCTCTTGTTTTGTTCAATTGAGCTGTGAAAGCTCTGCTTAGAAGGCTGTACCCTGTTGCCAAATGTATGGCTGTGCATCTCAGTTTAATTTGCTGTTCTGACCGCTCTATAATTACAGGAGAACAAGCCCGCTGTTTAGGAGGGAGCTCTGCCCTCCCCACTCATCCACTGTGGGAACAGCCTGGTTTGGTGCCTCAGCCTTGTGCCTTATAATTCGTCCCTGACGCCAAAGTGCCAGCAAGAACCCTTTTCCATCCTGAGTGGGGTTTTCAGTCTTGCACACAGCAAGCATCCTGTGCTCTCAGGTCATCCGGAAGCACAGTCAGGATGCTGCAGAACTTAACTAATTGGCAAACTGCTGGAATGCACAAAAATAAGGTCACTTTTTTCCACTATCCAGCCAAGGAGCAGGTGAGGCCTTCAGCCACAGCAGCGGTTATTTTCACAGCCTCTCCAGCAGTGCATTTGCTAGCACAGAACAGTGTTTTAGCCATCAATAATTTAAAATAGAGATGTTCAAAAACATGAGCAAGGAACATTTTGTGCCCATTATTCTTGCTCTTCCTATAGTGCTTGTGCCCTTACACACCAATTTGCAATGTGCAGTCATTCACAGTGTCTCTTCTAATCTGTACATGTGAACTTCTCTTCATATTCTGGAAGTCCAAAGTTTTTCACAAAGCTGGCTGTGGGCTAGAATCTGATTTCCATGAAACAGAAGCACTGAGCTGAAGCAGGAGGAGGTGACTGGAGCCAGGTTACTAGGTTGCAGCAAGATACATGGCAGGTTGCCTTTTCCCACTCTGGTGTGCCATGAGTCCTGGAAAGGCACAGCTTCTCCAGTCTTCAGTTAAATGTTTTTTTCACAGCTTTGGGCTAAGCAAGCACAGTTCCCATTCTCAGAAGGGTTTTGGGGCTGCTCTGCAAGGAGGCGATGATCATATCTTCTTGCCAACCTCATGTACCAGGTCTGATCGCTGTCCTGGAATATGCACTAGGACTGTGTCATGACCCTGCAGAGCTAAAAGCATTAACGGTGGCAGCAGCTTAAAACCCGCTTATCCCCTGTCACTGGGAATCAGGCCTGGCTTGGAAAGGACAGGAGTGGGGAGGGTTGAAGGATGATGATCAGGAGACGGTTACACAGGCAGCGGCTGTGTTCAACATCAGCCTCAGAGAGATGGCTTGTCAGCATGAACCTGCCATCTGCGGACATAAGTGAAGGGATAAATATAAGAAATGTAGGTGTGATGAGCAGAGAGGCAGGTATATAACTCCAGAGACAGCTGCTGCAGTGAATGGCTTTGAGGCCGGGCTTTTTTTTTCCTGTGGAAAACTCATTGCTTTTCTTATCTGATGTGACACTTGCCTCCAGCTCCAAGCAGTATCGCATGCTCCTTGAAACTTATTTTTCTGTCTCCTTCCTATCAGATGTAGGCTAAGACGGGAAGGGCTTATGTATCAATCACAGGCTCTGCTCTGCAGCATCACTCACCGTTCTTCCTGCTTTCTCTGGGTGAAACATATGACACTCGGCAATATCACCATGGCCTCCAAAGGGAAATACTTTTAACAGACCAGTACCAGTAAAAAGATAACTTGGCAGGTGCTGCCAGAAGGTTTGGGGCAGCTCAGGAAGACTTATACCTACCGAGACAGGGCAAATGTGATTCTTAGCAACAAACTTCACCTTCAAGCATCCAAGAGTCAGGAAACCCAGTCAAACAGAAGGCTCCCTAATGAGACTATGAGACACTAGGGGTAGGTGGAAAATGGATTCAGTCTTTTTCAGAAGGCAATGTTGAAATCTGACTGAAGGAGGTTGTTACTGCTGATGCAGTAACTCTTTTCTATTGTTTAAAAAGGTGCCAGTCTGTTTTTTCCCTTTTCCATACTAGGTATTGAAGATAACTGGATGATCTTCCAAAAAAAACCTGGTGAAATTAATAGTTGATAAATATAGCAACTGTTGTGACTGTGTTTTCCTGGTCCTTTACTTGGTCACTGGAATGGGTTCAGGCTAGCAGAGTAGTTATTTGATAAAACAAGGCAGTGATGTCCTCCTCATCCTCACACACATTGACCAGTCACTCTTCATGCCCTGATAACAGAAGAATTACAAAGTACTTGCCAGTTTTTCATAGCCAGGGCTATGTTTGTTCTGGTAATGGAGAGAAAAACATGGGCATGAGGTAACCAGTAATCTTTGTGGTACCATTGATCTGAACACTGAGCCCAGATGAGGAAAATGAGCTAAAGGTTGGGGAATTTCTTCTCGAAAAAACAGGGATCATAAACAGAGCCAAACTGATGTGTGACATTCTCACTGAAAATGGTTTCTAACAAAGACGCTAATTGTTTTGCTGAAAACAGTGTTTCATATTTTCATCTGTAGAGAAGTTCAACTAAAACGCAGCTTTTTCTCCATTTCCTCTAGAGGGCAATGTCATATAAATATTTTAAGCAATTTTTGGGTTATGTCAACCTGGAATTTAGCCTGTCTTATCTAAGAATTCATAAGACAGCAGTGGAAAGTGTTTCTTTACATGCTTTTTAGGTTGTGTATATTCATAATATAATTACACTAATTGTTTCTTGGGCTTGCTCAGTGCAACAGCTAATCCCTTTAAGGAGCAGAGAAATACATTTTGCACTTTGGGCAGATTTGCCTATGCTGGAATGCAGAGGGGGAACTGCTTACAAAGACCTGACTCTCTCTAATACCTGTGCAGCTTCAAGTATTTTCAGCAGTTGCTCCTTATTTAATTTATTGTAAAAGAGATTATAATCCAGTCCTCTGAGAATGAAGTTATCAGTTGCTGTATTTTATGTTGGTGGCTGGAAATTCAGTGCAGAGAGGATACCAAGTCTAAATGGTCCATAGGAACTAGAAAACAGAGGGGTTTAGTGTTAGTACTGATTTCCCTAAGAATTTAGATATTCCCAGGTTCATTAACTGTATTGCTTGTTTGACGGATGTTAGTAACAGACCAATTTTAAAATTAATTGTCCATACAAACAGTCTGGTTCTTAATTGAACTTAAGGGATATTGTCTCCTATTTTTAGTCATTGTAGTGTAAAAAAATGGAAAATATGGATAAAGGCAGTTTTGTTTTCCTTAAAACTCAGATGTATAGTTTGAAATACACTTACATGGACACAAACTTATTTTTTTGTTTTCTCTATCATTACCTTCCGTCCTCCCCCAAAACAACACTATTAAAAGGGAAATTTGCTCTTCACTTTGCAACACAAAAATGGCTTTAGGGAAATCCTTTTAGAATTAGTCTCCTTTCCCCTCCTGATGGTCACTAGTCCTCTGGAGCATCACCATAATGGTCTTATTGGATTAACTTGCAAATCCCGTATGTTTACTGAATTTGTGGGTTAACGTTCTTTATAAAATATCTCTTTCAAAAGAGTAATAATCGATCTGCAGTTGCCAAGTTCTCTAGATGAATAAATCTGTTTGTTTGTTTTTTTCCCTGAACAGGAAAAGCAATTAATTCAAGTAAAACACTTATTCCCAAAAGTGCTCTATTTGAAAACAAGGGCCAAAGAATAAAATGAGCAGTAGTTGCATTGGCTTCAAAGTCAGCAGTCATTAGGTAGCAAAGCAGGATTTGCCCTCTACTTTTGAGTAATAGGAGTTCCAAGAAAAATCTGAGGGCACAGTTCTTCCATAGCCTTTACAAGTTAAATTAGTGAGAGCTGCTTTTTATTTGCTGCTGCTGGCCAGGCAGGACTTTCTCATGGTTTTAAACCCTGTCTTAACAAAAATGTAAGGAGTTTGTAAATTTTAAGTTGCTGGGGTAAATTTCATTAGAAAAATTAGAAAATTAGAAATTAGAGACACTAGTGACAACTAAATACTCTTAGTTTCATTTCTCATGCCATATGGATCAGATAAATAGCTTTGGATTTGAGCCTTATATTCATCACCACCTTGGTTTAGGGTTTGTGCTTCCATCTTGCTGGCTCTGAGTTATCTGACAACTTAATGCTTAATCTCAGGGGATTATCCTTTGCCTTCGGCAGGAAGGAGCTATGTTTGGGACTGTAGGTGTGCAGGGAGGCTGATTCACTCTGAGCTGGGATCTCCATACATGGGTAGCCCTGGGAGCATCTCGCTTGCATGGCTGCAGGTACTGAAAACACCACCAAGGGTTCATTACTTCATCTTCTCCTGCTCACTCTCTCAGCCTTCCTTCTGGGAATTGCTTCCCACTTGCCTCCATGGAAATAGAGGAACGCTGCCTTCCACATTTCCTCCCGCCACTGTATCTGACCCAGCAATACACAAAATTGTCTCCTCTCTGATCTGTTTTTCGATCGTTGCCTGCATTCGGAAAGTAAATGGTATGTACAGCAGAGCAGAAAATTATTTAGTAAACTAGCCAATTTCATCAGGATGAACTGTGTGGTTAAAATAAATGAGATTTCAATAATTCACCAGTTATGGTGTGGAGAAATAAATAATAATAGTTAAAGAAAAGTGTATGGATGCCAAATGGATCAGAAGTTAATGGCTGGTGTGTGGAATTCAGAGTCAGCAAGAGTTTACCTCAGGGCTCTGCCTTTAAATGGACTCTGTTTTAAGTAGTGTGTGAAAAAGACAAAATCTCAGTACTTTATTAGAATTATTTTGTGAATCAAATACTTTCTCTGATGACCAGGAATCAAATTATAAACTGTGGAAATTAGTTTAAGGGGCATCATCATTAAAAAAAATTATGCAAGTTAGTAGAGAAGCAAATGTGTCTTGAGAGAGGAGGATTTCAGAAGAGCTTGAAAACAAAAGAGGTAAAAGACAGGGTAGAAAAAATTAGGATGGAAGAAGGACTTAAAATTCATTAATTCTGACTGGCTGAATAATAATAAAAAGTGTTTTGTCTAATATGTAATTAAATTAGATATCATTATCTGTTAAAACAGTTCAGCTGGCTCTAATAACCAAGGAAACCAATCCTGAGCCCAGGTGTCAGCTCCCATGCTCCCTGAGGTTTCCCCAGCCTTCAGGATATTCTCTCATTTAATGATAGTATCAATAATGGCATTAAAGAATACGAGCAGGCATATTCTTCCTTTTTATATAATCTTCAATATGCACAGCAGTGCACTTGGGACCCACTGGCCATGTCCTACATTAGAAGAGTCATGCGTGACTTGGTAAAGCCAAGTCAAGATCTCCTTTAGATTAAAAAATATGATATACCTTGCTATATACGGAGTCATAGCCTGGTGTAAGACTCCAGCATCAACCCAATGTAAAGATTTAGTTTAAATTCCATTTAAAGTTTTGCCTTCTTTACATATTAGTGGCATTTGCTACTTGCTGGTAGTTCATGTTGCTTCCTGCAGCAAGGCTGTGCTGGTTGCCTGCTTTACCTTTCGTTTCTCTTCTGCACGTATCTATTTTAAGTAATTTACTCATAAGTTACGTTTGCATAAAACATGTATATCTCACTCCTGTCAGGGTCTCACAGCCTAATGGAATGCACGTGTGGCCTTAAAAAGTGTTGGGTCCTGGTCAGGCCTTCTTCCCCCTTTGCTGTGAACAAGTCATGGCACTGGTGACAGGGAGGTGATGACAGCAGCTCACTTTCTGCAGGTGCCTGAGCTCTCCAGGGGAAAAGCACTTTATTAAATGCTGGTTTTTACTGCGGAGCATTTCTTTCCAGGTACCTGCCTGTCTGTTGGAGGGTTATAAAGTCAGAGCAGCTTCATAAGGGCTAAAATTCTTTGAAATACCTGTTTCTGCAGAAGTACATTTAAGCAATACAAATAAGCCCTAGCTTATGAGATACCTGACTGGTTATGAATTTAGCCATGATCCAGTCTTCTCGAGTGTCTCCAAGAGGCGTCAGTGTAAACAAGTGAGACTTATTTACCTATAGGGTTTTCCTAGAATAATGACAGAATGGAAAAGCTGAATTCTGTTTTTCTGACACCTTGAAGCCAAAATGCTGTCCTTTCCTAGTGCAGGCTTTGAGAGGGGACAAAAAAAAAGCAAACCTTGTTTTTGTCGTGGTGCTCCAGCCAACACGCAGCTGAAGCTTGATTTCCAGATACAGTATTTGAGGTTTGTTGGGAAGTGAGGAGGTCCAAAGCCAAGCCTGCTGGAGCTGCCAGTTTTCTGGTTGGAGCAATCACTCCAGTTTATAAAACTTTTCATTTACTACTCTCACCAGGTTATCTTTTAGAGATTAAACAGTGCAGAAGTCTAGCAAGGCAGCTGTGGATGTGGGATGTGTGTTTACTGAGAAAAAAGGAGCCATATTCAGGCTTTATTAGGGAAAATGTGATTAAGTGTTTTCTTGCTCGATGTAACTCTTATTTGGTGAGAACTCCCTTGCAAGTATAAACAGGCTTCCCAGGAATCAACTGAGCTGAGAAGGAACCACTATCAGTACCAAGATAAGCATGTGAGAAATAGAAAAATAGAATTTAAATATAACCATGTAAATAATTTTATGGCTGCATGGCCACATACTGGGAATAGCATGGTAATACTGGGAGCATCCCCTACTCCAGCCCCCAGACATAAGCCTCTGTCCTGCTCACTTCACACATGTCCCCTGTGTTTTATGGTCCCCAGTTTGGCAGTCAGGGAGCCCATGGGACACGTGCAGGGGCAATGTGGGAATTTCAGGCATGGACGTGGGGAGAAGGTTTGTGCTGCCATTCCTGTTCTCCAAGGACTCCTGTTTCTGGGGTTCCCGGACTCCTGAGAACTACGTTCATGCAGGGAATGGGACAAAAAAGTGAATGTGAGGTGAGGCTGAGGGTTTCCATCTCAGTCACGTTTTGCCATGTGCTCTTTCAGCAGCATTCATCAAAGTAGTCT
Organism: Mesitornis unicolor; assembly: GCF_000695765.1. NCBI lineage: Eukaryota > Metazoa > Chordata > Aves > Mesitornithiformes > Mesitornithidae > Mesitornis > Mesitornis unicolor. The sequence goes on along the minus strand of NW_010189493.1, from coordinate 7,428 downwards.
GAAAATTGTGTCCTGGAGAAATAGCTTCACTGGCCTGATTGAATATTTAAATTTTAAACTTACTGTCACTCTTATTTTCCCCCAGGTCAGCTGCATATTGGAACTTTTAACCTTTAGACTGTGCCAATTGATCAAAATGTTCCTGTGTAGTTACTGAGGCCTGATTTTTTTTTCTTTCAATTGATGGCAAAATCTGCTCTTGACTTGGGTAGAAGGCTTAGGACCTTACCAAATGAAAGCCATGGAAAGGCTTTTGTCATTCATAATACTCCTTCTCTTGGGGTACAATGAAAAGGCAAATTATTTTTCACCCCTTATAAAATGACTTCACTTTTTTTTTGCAGACGTTTTAAATAATCACTGAGGGGGAAGGAGGTGAAACCCAAATATTAGTGGATATAGGAGTGGTTCCTGATTTTCACATGTGTAAGGATTATCCAATGATAACTCAGTTAACTGAAGAGGAGACTCTTGGTTTATGACCATGTGAAAGGAGAATTGGACCTGCAGGATGGTGTTCTCAAATATGGTCAGCTGCCACAGACGGTCCATGAGAAAACGTCACAGCCCCAAAAAATCAGCACAAAAACTAGCATAAAGTTAGTTAGCATAAATCTCTGACACCCTAGTGAAAAATCCAAAACACATCAGAAATCCAAGGAAAATCCTGCCCGTGGATCCCATAAGCACCATGCCTGAGATCTGCAATCAGTACCAGATGCTACTGATAGTGGTGTGGAGGCTGTAACCAAGACATGCTGGACCCATCCAGCCTTTGCAGATTAAACTTGTATTAGTTGGAGCCTGTAGATTGCTTTAGCAAGCAAAATTGAGCCTGGGTGCTAAGATGATCTGGATCAAGAAATTCAAATGAGTCTCCTCCTTAAAGAGAAACAAGCACATTTTGGCACTGATTTTTGTAATGGTTTTAGAAAGAAAATGTTTGGAAACAGATGCAGTATGTTTCTGTATATTAAATCCAGTCTGTGAAATAAAACTACTCTCTCTGATTGCACAGAACGGTCAGAAGATTCCTGGAACAAAATCCCCCCTAAATCTCATGTATGTTTCAAGGAAGACTCTTGAAACATTAATAAGTGGCAGCCGGATGCCACATTCTGACCCGCGCCGAGAAGTAGATAAAATGCAGGATGGCTGGTGATGTTTAAAAAGCAAACAAGATCTGGGCTTCCACTTTGAATATCATAAGGTACAGAGCACAGCACATTGCATTAATGGAGGCTATTCTAGCATAAAATGAAAGCCACATTTGGAACAATCTCTGCAGCCCTGGTTTAGGACACTGGGGAGAGTAATATAAAATGACTCCAGGGTGGAGCACAGGTTGCTGGAGGGGGCAGCCTCTGGTGTAACCTACATTATTTTTGTAGTTAAAGAGAAGGGAAGAATGTTGCCTTGATAGGAAATCCTATTGAGCAGGCACATATGGGCAGTGTATTTGCCAGGGGGGAGGTTCACCCCTGAACAGAGAGCTTGTATAGCCAATACCTGCTACACAAGTCCCGCTGGCTGTGGTGCTGAGAGTGCAAGTGGTGCCTAAGCATCCAGCTGGGTGTTTGCAGAGGGGTAAAATGCTCCATTCCCTGTGGAAATATGCTGTGCCAGAGCTTGCATTACTTCCCATGGAGGTGTGTCTGAGTCTCAGCGTGCTCATGGCAGCCTCCGTCAACAGAGGGTCTGGCCTTGCTTCCCCCATCCCAGCATCACAGCTGAAGTTGTGGCCGGGACTGTGAGCCGTCCTCACCTCTGGTCCTTCCCTCTCTCTCCTTTCACTTTATCTCCCTCCTGCTGCTTCTGGGATGTGTGGTCTTGTCCCGTTTCATGTCCTGGTTGAATCACTTCCAATGCTGCAAGTGGGGGAAGGCAAGGAGAGCATCTGGAGGTGCCTCTAGCTAGTGGCTGGCAGGTTTTAAGTGCATTTCCCCCCCTATCTGTTGACCCTTCAGGTTTGTAATGAGATGCACATCGTGTAAGGTGTGTACAGAGTCTTGTTGCAGGAAGACTCAGATCACTGTTCTTGTGCGAAGAAAACAAACCCCGTCGATAGCTGCGTTCCCCTAGGCTGCTGAGCACCCTGTGCAGCATTTTACACTCAGCATAGCTTAGCGGAGTTAAAAATAGTTCTTGTTGTCAAAATATTTCTTGGGAGTAAAAATGTCCTTAGGATGCTTTCTGAAATGGTAACCTTTGGACTGAACAGGGTGAGGAAAAAATCAGAACATAGTCTTCAAGGCTGCAAAAAAAAGTTTGTCTTAATTGCGCAATACAGGAGAAAGGTTAAGAGCAGAGAAAACTGGCATCACCTTGGGGAGGGAAAGAATGGAATTTAAATAGAGATCTGAGAGTGAGTACATAATGTAAGATATTACATTGTTTGTGAAGTATTTTTCCCTCAGTGCCTGAAAGATTAACTGGAAGAAAATGTCTGGCTCTGTGTAGTGCATAGAGGTCTGGCTGAGGTCTGCGAATTCAAGGCAGGGTCAAACCTGGCCTTTTGCTTTTGTTTGTTTGTTTTATAAGGGTAAGGTAACTTTAAATTTGGCCTCCAAGTTTTAATTTCTAAAAACAAGCTTAGATAAGTGTTTCCACCCTGGAGGGAAAAAATAATCTTAGTGATAACAGATTGTTCTGAGCAAGTGCATGTTCCCGTGTAGTAGAGTCTCAAACCTGGGCTATGAGCTGTAAAGAAGTGAATGTATTAAGTGAACAGAAATTAAAATTAAACAGAGGACACTGCTGAGAGAAATGCAAACAGAAAATAAGGATTGAGAGGTGAAAGATGTCTTGATGATTTTTTCATTTTAGTGACTGTAGCTGGTGTTAAACGTAGCAGATAAGGCAAATTGCTTTAAGACTGTGTGATTTCTAGACTATTACTCTCTTTTTCATTTCAGCAGTACTAGCAGATTTCCTTATATCTGCTCTCCAATCTTGAGTTAATGCTTTGTATTTTGAAGTTAAATACAGTATACTTAATGCCATGTAAATCTCAACTGTTGGGTTACTAATTGATATGGTATTATTCTGCTATTTAGTGCATACCTGAATTAGAGAACTGCCTGGGTGAGAAGGCTGTATCCCCTACAGATTTGTAGTAACCTCTAAATAAATTCAACAAACACACTGAGAAAGTAAATAAAAATGAGTTCAGAGTGGTAAAATGTAGATAGGCTGCATCACAATTTGAACTGTCATGGAATACAGTCTAAAAGTGGGAATTTTTTCATGTATATAATTGATTTTTTTAAATGATCAGCTTATAAATAAACGGCAAATGTGTAAAATCAGCTCTAGCATGGCTGCTCACTAAGCACTATAAATGTTTCACAAACAGGTCTCTGACCATAGACCTAAACCTCTGGCTAATGGGGTATATTTAAAAGACATATTCCAGAAAAGGGCTTGTGTGAGAGACTTACCAATACAGCCAGTCTTACCTCAGCCCCTCCAAGGAAGCCCCCAGGCAAACAAAAAAACCCCAAAACCAGTCTGATGGAGAGATTTTCCTAAAATTTCTATTTTGAGGGCTAGTGAGCTTTCAAATTTTAAACATCAATTAGCCTTAACATAGGAAGTTACAATGTAAGCTATCTGGGACAAAGACTGTGTGTCCATGTTTCCCTTACAAATTACTGACTGTATTTTGAGTCCTGTAAGAATAATTATTATGGATAAATTAATAGATTAACAAAATTGAGAGGTTCAATTTCCCAACAGCTCTCGGTATTGCTTCTTATAATTTACTTTTCCTATTTTGCCTAAGAAATCCTGCCTTCTATAATAGAAGAAAATATGTCTGATTATAGGCCTTTTAAGTAAGGAGAACAGCTGAAGAGCTTACTGACACACAGGGACAGGACACCAGAAACCTCAGAAATCACAGGAAAACATCTTATTTCCTACTATTTGTATGGAGGGGAGGAATAAGTGAGTGTTTATAAGTAATTCTAGCATAGCTCTTGCATGGGCCTGTCTGTCCGCAGTCAGCATATAAAACCCCACTGAAGAATAAGGGCTGGGGTGTTTGCAACCAGACCTGGAGCTGTTTGGCATTTTTTTGGTCAGTGGCATTTTTCTGTGCACCCCTTGAACTTGTGCTGGGTTTGCAGACAGCACCAAATGGTGAGGGTGCAACTGCTTGCCAAGGCCTGGGTGACTCTGAGGAGATGCTGCTGTGGGGTGCAGTATTCATTTCTCCGAGGCTGCTTATAGTAGTTGTGTGTTGGAGCTATTAACCTTGCATTTCAAAAAAAAATATAGATATAGATATAGATATAGATATAGATATAGAGATATAGATATAGATATAGATATAGATATAGATATAGATATAGATATAGATATAGATATAGATATAGATATAGATATAGATATAGATATTTGTTGCTCTTGCGTACAGAAGAAATGGTAAGGGAAAGATTTTCTCAATGCCATTGATCATATAGTGTAATAGCACATGGTGCAGAAATGAGGCTCTCTAGGGGTGGTGTTTGCAGAGATTTAGGGAACTAGATGGCTTAAATGCACTGCATCGACTGAGCAAACTGTGGAGAGATCCACGCAGGGGTCAGAGAAGGGATTTTTGTGTTTACACTGGCATGGCTGGGAGCAAAATGTGGCCTTTGCAGTCCTGGGATCTGCCTTGGCGTGCTGGACTCCTATGCAGCGTTAACCCTCTTTTGTGTCATTTTTGTGGTTTCTGGCTGAGTTCTGAAGTTTGCTGTTTTCTTTTACGAAAAAATAGAACATCTTATTGCTGTTCTGGGTTATACGCTGTCCTGGATGTAGATACTTGTTGTGTTTTCAGAGGACTTTAATTTTAATCTGTGTATTCATTTTGCTGCCCATCAGATCTACAGAACTCTTGGATCCAGGAAACATGTACAATGTAATTGACTTTATCTTGGTATATCTGTTGTAAAGAACAAATGTTTCTAGTTTTTCCAGCTTTTGAAGGCTACATTTGAGATTAAGCATAAATGTAGTTTATGTAGTGCAGTTTTAGGTACTTGGGAACAGAGTTAGCACTTACAAACTCTCCTCAGTTGCTTCCTTGAAATGTTAACTTCTAATACTACCAAGTTAGTGGAGCAGATTTTAGTGACATTTGATTTGAGTGTGGCTATAATGTGAATTGTGTTTGTTTCTGTTTTTCTGAATGTGAATCAAGAACTTGCATGTGCAAAGAAGATGACAAGTGAAGTACCAAAAATAATTGTAGTAACAAAGATGCCATGTACCATATTCCTTGTGCAGTGGCATGGGATTGTCCCGTACAGGTTTAAGGATGGCAGACTAGACTGTCTGTACGAACAAAGCAAAATCTTATTATAAGTGATAATAATGTGATTGGACTAAAGGACATAAATCAGAATATATGCTAAATCATGTGCTTGTCCCAGTTTGACCTAATTATTTATTTGGTGATTTTGCACAATATTATTCAAAATAGAAGCTGAGAAGATTTAAGGCCGAATCTCTCAAAATTTCAATGGGATGTTGGGTCCTAAATAGACTGAGAAAAGCCCTGCACAGCTGCCACTGAGCTGGGAAGCACCCAACAGTTTCGGACTTTTCCTGGTGCCCAAGAACCTGTTTCTGTGCTCTCACCCGGGGCCCTTTTGTGTTACCTGGGCCTAAGGAGCTCATTTGTCTCCTTGTCCCACCAGGACCCCTTGTGCTGTTTTCCTCCCCTCAGTCCAGCTAGGAGGAGAAACTGCTTTCTCACACCCTCTGGCTGTTTCTGCCTAGATTTTACCAGGTAGGACTTTTCATTTGAATAGAAAGTTAGGTCATATTTTGTGGCCCATGGGATAAACATTTAATGGATCTTTCTGGACTTCCAGTATCATAGGAGACTGTGAAGGATGACCACTTTGGTCTCTTTTTTCTGTTTATAACTGTAGCCTAAATAGTTACGGAGACAAAAGGAGACATCCCAAGGTGTGACTCCTGCTCCAAAACTCTTTTGTATTATTATAATAACCAGGTTATTATTAACCAGGCACAACATAGACAGTTTTTAGGGCAGGGACTCAGGACAACCTCTCCTTCCATGTGAATGTCCTGAATTTGGGATTCTCTTTTGCACGGAGGAATACAGTTAAAAGAAGAGGTAATGGAAACTGTTTAGACAGGAGCTGTCTGGAGGCTACTCACATGCCTAGAAAAATGATGCTAGAAAAATAGTGCTGGTGCACATTTCTCTCCTATTGTGCAGAGGCTACTGAACTTGCTGTCCGAATTCTGGATGAACTCCCCAGCTGCAGTGCTGCTCAGAGTACGGGTGCAGCCATCACACCCTCTTCTCACCATGCTCAAAATCTGATCCACACTTTTTAAATGAAGGGGCTTATGAGTTGTTTTTTTTTCCCTCAGGAGATGTCAGGCCATGAATCATGGTTGTAAGGGAGGTATTTCCTGGTTAGCAGAATTAAGCCCCAGAAAGAAGCACATCCCAAGGATTGAAAGCTTCCCTAGGGGTTAGGTATGTTAATTATTGGTGTGTTCAATTTTGCCACCTAATTAACTACCTGTGCTGCCTGGGAGACCAGGCTATGCATTTTGCTCCAAGGAACAAAGCTTAGTGTTTCTTTTGTCCCCCTCTGAACTCCTGTCTCCCTCTAAACTCTTGGAAAGCTGAAAATCATGCTGAAAATCCTGAAAAACAGGAGGGACAGTTCTTTCTATGTGGGGTAGTACTATACATGAGAGCCAGGGCTCCTGTGAGCAAAGCTAAGCTGTTAAAAGACTGCTTGAATACAGCATAGGACTCAGTCAAAGAGTTTCATCCTTATCTATCTTGATTACAGCCTGATCTGCTCAGTCCTTGGGCAAAAATAATACTATTTTTTAAATACAGTCTCAGTGGTGAGTTGTTCCTGGTGCAAGGCCAGAACTTCTGTCATCAAAAGACGACTGTGACCACAGCTGTATGGTTGAGATCTAGAAGTAAAAAAATGCAATATTGGGTATAACCTGACTGCTATTAGGCCTGCTGGGAACTGGCTGCTGCACACCTGAAAAATGGCCGTGAGATGTTAAATGGCAGTCTGTGATAAAGACAGACTTGGCTTGGGAACATCAGGACATGCTCCAGGGGAGAAAACAGCCCTTGGTTGTTGTGTGGAGGCAGCAGTGGAGATTTTAATTTGGATGCCCCAAGTGGAAACATTTTCAAAGGGGGGTTAGGGGGTAGGAAATACGCAGGATGACTTTCAACAGGAGTGTGGTTTGGACGGAGCAAGTGTGTTGAAGGGAAAAACACCGTGTCCAGAGCAGGTCCCGCAGAGAAGCGACCCGTTAAGGTCCCCAAAGGCAGTGCGGGCCTGCCCTGCTCATCCCCTCCCGGGCACGGCTTGTGCGTGGGGGCTCCGAGGAAGGGGTGGGCATCTGGTTGGGGGACAG
>NW_010189492.1:0-2185 GCF_000695765.1 Mesitornis unicolor | reverse complement strand
GGCGGAGAGGGAAATGACGTCATCAAGATGGGACGCCCGGGCGCGGAGAAGGGGACCCCAACGTCGAGGAGCCACGTGGTGAAGAGAGCAACTCAATTGGGTGACCCCAACTCCATGGAGGTGGCCTCAACCTCGAGGACCCCCAAATGTGAAGATCTCAAACCTTGAGGACCCCATGGAGATGCCCCCAACCTTGAAAACCTCAAACCTCGTTGACCCCAAAGCCCAAAGACCCCAAATCCTGAAGACCCCAAATCCTCAAGAACCCCAAACCCTGAAGATCTCAAACTCCAAAGACCCCCAAACCCCGAGGACCCCAAACCTTGAAGACCTCCAACTTCAAGCACCTCAAATCTCAAGGACCCCAAACCTTGAGGACCCCAAACCCTGAAGACCCCAAACCTCGAGGACCCCATGGAACTGCCCCCAACCTTGAAGACTCCAAACTTTGGAGACCCCAAACCCCGAGGACCCCAAGCCTCGAGAACCCCATGGACCTGCCCCCAACCTTGAAGACCCCAAACCTCGAGGACCCCAAACCCTGAAGACCCCAAACCCTGAAGACCCCAAACCCTGAAGACCCCAAACCTCAAGGACCCCAAACCTCAAGGACCCCAAACCTCAAGGACCTCATGGAGCTGCCCCCAACCTTGAAGACCCCAAACCTCGAGGACCCCAAACCTTGGAGACCCAAACCTCAAGGACCCCAAACCTTGGAGACCCAAACCCTCAAGGACCCCAAACCTTGGAGGACCCCAAAATTGGAGGACCCCAAAGAGCTGCCCCCAACCTTGAAGACCCCAAACCTCAATGACCTCAAACCATGGCGACCCCAAACCTCAGTGACCCCCAAACCATGGAGACTCCAAACCTTGAAGATCCCAAACCCCGAAGACCCCAAGCTTTAAGACCCCAAACCTTGGAGACCCCAAACCTCGAGGACCCCAAACCCCACAGGACCGCCCCTCGTACCTGGACGCTGGTTTCCTCCTCGTCCCGCGGCGACTGGGCAGGCATCACCTCGGCGTCCGAGTTGTCCGAGGAGGCGTTGCGCTTCCGCTTCTTCCCCACCACCGGGGTGATAGTGCTGGGGGGAAAAAAGGGCGGGAAAGCGTCAAGAGGGGGACGAGAAGGAGCCCAAGTTTGGGACATAAAAAGGCCCCAGAATTTAGGATCCAGAATTTGAGACCCAAAAGGCCCCAGAGTTTGGGACCCAGAATCTGGGACCCACAATTTGGGACCCAAAAGGCCCCAGAATTTAGGACCCACAATTTGGGACAAGTTTGAAACTTAAAGGCCCCAAAATTTTGGACCTGGAATTTGGGACTCAAAATTTGGGACCCAAAAGACCCCAAAATTTCGGACCTAGACTTTGACACCTACAAGGACCCAGAACTCGGGACCCAAAAGGCCCCAGAATTTGAGACCCAGACTATGACACCTAAAAGGCCCCAGAATTCGGGACGAGTTTGAGACATAAAGGCCCCAAAATTTTGGACTCGGAATTTTGGACTCGGATTTGGAACCCAAAATTTGGGACCAAAAAGGCCCCAGAATTTGGGATGAATTTGAGACATAAAGGCCCCAAAAATTGGGATCCAGAATTTGGGACCCAAAATTTGGGACCAAAAAGGCCCCAGAACTTGGGCCCCAGAATTTGGGACCTAAAAAGACGCAAAATTTGGGACGACTTTGAGACATAAAGGCCTCAAAATTTTGGACCTGAAATTTGGGACCCAGGATCTTGGACCCAGAGTTTGGGACCTAAAAGGCCCCAGAATTTGAGACCCAGAATTTGAGACCTAAAAGGCCCCAGAATTTAGGACAAATTTGAGACGTAAAGGCCCCAAAATTTCCACCCCAGAATTCAGGCCCCCAGAATCCGCCATCTTGAATCCCCCCCCCTCACCTGGGTTTGCTCCTCCCCTTGCTCTTCCCACTTCCTCCTTGCCCTTTGCCCTTGCGGGCCCGCTCCTCCTTGGCCCCTCCTCTTTCCCCGCCTCCTTTGCGGCGCCGCTTGCGCTCGCCGTCCTCCTCGGGGCGGACGTGGGGGAGCTCGTCCTCGTTGAGGACCCGGGGGATGTTCTGCTCGCCGCGGGCACGGGCGCGGGCGATGGCCTCCGCCACGATGCGATTGGCCTTCTCCTGCTTCTTCTGGTGCTCCAATTTGCGGGTCTCCTCCGAG
>NW_010189491.1:10212-29115 GCF_000695765.1 Mesitornis unicolor | reverse complement strand
GCAGCCGCATTCCCCGGCTGCTCAGCTGTCGGTGGCGCGGACACGGGGGATGCGCGGAGATGGATCGGGAGGAATCTGGAGATGCTCTCCCTGCCGCGGGCTCACGGAGCCCCTCAGCGTTGTGATTTATCCCGGCACGGTCGTTCTGAAGGTGGAGGAGGTGGCACAGCACCGCGCAGACCCTCCCTTTGCCAGGCTCGGTGAAAGCCCGCACTAAAGCCTGTGTCACCGCGCAGTGATGGTGCTGGAATGAGGGTAATGCCAGTCAGGAGGGGGAGGGCTGTTAAGGTGGACTGTGCTGCTGATGAGATGGAGGAGAGATACAGGGCCCCTTTGCGATTTCTCCTTCCTTTGGTGCGGTGCGTCCACCCACACATGAGTAGTCTTGAAGTAGCTGAAATCTGGCTTCGAGCTGCTGAACATGACATTCTTCCACCACAGGAAGCCAAAAAGCATCAAAATGCGTCCAGTTAGTGGGGGAGGAAAAGGGAGGGCTCTTGCAAAATGTGAGTGATGCAGCAGGGAGATGTGGCTCAGAGCTGATTTTCATCCTGGTAGGCAGCAGGGAGGGACTTTATGCTTTAGAAATGAGGATAGCAAAGTGCTTTCTTTTTCCTCACAGTGATCCTTTGTCATCCCTTGCCCTGCTGTATTTCCCGGGTGGCACAGAGGTGTTGGGCCCAGCTTCTCCCTTTATGCCTGGCTCCGCTGCGTCACTGGTGGTACAGCGCGAGGACACCTTTGCAATCCGCAGATGCGGTATGGTCCGTTTTCATAGGATATCTTTGACATCCTTTAGTGTTGCCACCAGCAAACATCTTGTTAAAAGTGATAAATCATCGGTATGCCGATGCCAAAATGTGTTGAAGTATTTCAAAATAGAGCCCTTTATCTCTTGGGTCCGGAGTTAGAGGAGCTGAAGCAGGGTTTGGCACATTGCACAGGCCGGAGTACATGACCATGCATATCTGTCAGACACTGCTGTTTTGGGTAAGAGGGAGAAGGAAGAGACACACAGTTCATGGACGGGGCAGGGAGCAGTGAGAAGTCAGCAGTCAGCCAACAAAAGCTCTCTTAACAGAGAAGAGGGGGCTGAGAGCAATTGGGCTGGGCCTGGGTGGTGCGGGGAGGGGAAGGGGGAGCTGGACACATTGATCACAGTGAACGGGAGGGGAGGAGCGCGGCTGCTGCACACTCGCAGGAGCACACGCGCGCACACACACTGCGGCAAATTCTGCAGCTGGTGCCTGCTGGCTTATGACTGCAGAAAACACGTCTCCGGTTTAAAGCCTCTGATCTCGGCGGTGAGGCCGTTCCTATTCCGAGAGGCTCTGGTCCCACTGTGCAGAGTCCCACAGGCCGGCACCACTGCAGGGACAGGGATTCCTCCTCCTCCTGGTGGGGCAGGGGCCTTTGCTGCCTGAGGTTGGTACCCTCCCGTCTCCTCAATGGCTCCGTGCCACTCCGTGTCCAGGCTGCGTGTCTGCTGTTACACTTTCTCCAGCACCAGCTACCCTGTACAGGCCAGGAACCCATTTTTTCCCCCCCTCCTTTCCTTTCCTGGGTCTGACAAGGCCAGGCTGTCAGATCCTTCACCCTGCTCACGGTCTGCGGACAGAGATCACAGAATCACAGAACGTTAGGGATTGGAAGGGACCTCAAAAGATCATCTAGTCCAATCCCCCATGTGTAGATTTGTGGTTGTTCCCTTCTTGACAAATCAATCCATGTCCTGTCATGTATTTCTGCCACTCTTTCTCTGTGTTCTCAGCATACCTGAGTCACCTGCGATGTGGTGACTGGGTGATTGGCTTGAGCACGGGGGTGTAGTGAGCAATGGCCAGGCTCTCTCTGGCCATGCAAGGAAGCTGCGTGTGCATGGGCAGGAGGGGCAGGCTCCTCCTTCGAAGGAGCTGGAGAGGGGTTCCTCAGCACCAGCCTCTGTGGGACGTGGTCCTGTGCTCTGGGTCCAAACGCAGAGCGCCCTGGGTGACTCCTGGGATGGCTGCATCTCGCAAAGGAAGGGGAAACTGAGCCAAACCAGGATCCAGCCCTGCACGTTGTCACAGGATTTCCACCAACTGATGGGAGAGACGTCCAGACCCTTGAGAGGAGATGCTATGGGAAGCCAAAGAACAGACTGGGACCTGGCGGGGGTAGGTGGCTCAAAATTAGGGTGCATCCACTAACTTGGGAAGTGTTCATTAGGCAAAAGTACCTGGGGAGGAGAGGGAGGTGATGGAGACTATCCATCAGCCCAGTAACTGTATGGGAGGAAGGAGACTAAGTGAAGTGTAAATGAACGCTTAGGAATTATTCTGGGGATAATTTACTGATGTGGAAAAAGAGGATTTCTCTTTCTTTTCTATCAAAAATCCTGAATTAGCTACAGGATCATGATTTTCTGGACTCCAGCACAAGCCTTGCAGCTGTTGACAGGAAAGACTGGAGGAAGTGTTGAGCTACTTTGGTTCTGACTTCTCAGTTTGTATCAGTTTCTTCTCCATCCCCTTACAGGGTTGGGTAGCATGAGTTCTTTTTACAGATGCACATGCGTTGTGTTTGTCTGGAGTTTCTTCTGCTGAAGCATTACGGTAACAATTTCTACCGGTTTTGTGAGGACTGGTGGGGCAGTGGAGTGACCCGAGTGGGTGCCGTCCTGGGACAGCACCTGTTTGTCCTGGGCAGCCACCACTCAGCGCCAGCTGTCGGTGACATCTCGAGTGCCATCAGGCCACGAGAGGAGCTGGGGACACTGCAGCGACTGTGGGGAGCGTGGGGGCAGCTGGGGTTGTTGTGTGGGACACACAGAGCCGTCGTCGGTAACTCCGTGCGGCGTTGCTGTGCCTGAGCTCCGTGGCATGTCTTTACCCTTGCTTCACATTAAAGACATGGAGAGCAATTTCTGCATGTGTTGACTGGTGACTGTGGAGCAGTCCTGCTCCCCTCGCGCCTTCCTCTCCAGGATCATACGAGTTCATACTAACAGAACAACTGGTGGCGTTGCAGCCCTTCAGGAAACTCTGTTCACTGATGAACCTGAGCGTTGATGTCCTTGGCCAGCAGGTTCTTAGTGCTCCCAAGAGAGGCCTTTAAGTCTTGCTGGACCGACCTCTCAGACGTATATAATGGACTGGATTGGATTATTTTTAATGGGGTATGCAATTTTGATGGACTTCTGCCTCTCTGAAAAGCATCATCATCCTGGCTTGTGTGTTTTGAAAGAGATGAGCGAGCCCTTTCTTTGCTCTTGAAAGCGAAGACTTGGATATTCCCTTAAGAGGACAAAGGTTGGGATCTCAATGGAAGGAGCCGTGTGAGGGTGCACATCTGTTACCAGTATGTCCCACTGAATAACCTCTGTGTCTCTGCAGATGTTGTTGTCCTCCATCAGCCCTCGTGTGAGGCACCAAAGGCTCTGGCACTTTGCTAGAACCCCCCTCAGGACCCGGGTTCGCAGTTGCGCCAGGCCTGTAGGGCTCCTTGTGTCTGGTGAAATGAGGAATCCCTCGTGAGTTTGTCCTGACTGGTGAGGCCCTGGGCAAGGTGCAGCAGGAGGGCTCTGAGCTTGGAAACTTCTCCTTGTCTTTGGTGTGAAGCAGAGGTGAACACAAACCACAGCAAGGCGGTTCCAGACCCCTCCTCTGCGACAGGCCGAGTCCGCTCAGTGCCGCAGGCAGCAGTGGCTTAAGGAGCGCTCGTTATTGAGTCTGTTCATAGCATAGCTGACCTGAGCTCCTGCGGCTGTTCAGGGTTGGAAAGCAGAGGCCATTCCTGCCTTTGGGACACTGGCCATGGTGAGGAAGCAGAAACACGGCCAGGCAGCTGAACACAGCACAAGCCACGGCCTTGAGTCCCACCTGGAGACCTGTGCTGCTGCACAGGGGCTCTGCTCTTCGTGTGTTTTGGTACTCCTGGGGAAAGCCCTTTTGGTTGTTTCCAGTGACGAGATGAGGGCTGTAGAAGCTTTGGGCTGTTTTTTCACAACATGCTGTAACTACAAATAGATTGTGCTAAAAAAGCACGGCAGCGTAACTCGCAAGTCTGGATCGGTTGTTTCCTCCATTGACTTCCGAGTTTAGGGATTAATTTGAGTGCTTTTGCACTTGCTGTGTCTAACCTCTATTTCACTGGGATCCAAACTTCTCATCTGTGCCTCTCTATGGAGCTCCAGTGCCGAATCTTAAATAATTAAGGACAAAACTGGAAGGAAAAGGCCATTAGTGTGTTTCTTTTGAATGTTGCCTGAGGAATGTCAACCTGCCATCAGGCACTGAGGTGCTAATAGCTGTCTTGGAGGAGAAGTGGGCCAGAAGCCAGTGATTTACCTTCTGGTTGACTACATTTATGTTCCGAAAGCTTCCTAATATGGTTTAAGAGGGGTAAGTTGCAATATTTGGACAGAAATGGGAACACTGCCCAGGTCATATAAGAAGCAAATGGCCTCAAACAAGTACAGTTCCCTCCCATGGCAGGAAGGTGTTGGACAGCGTGGTTCTGCATGGATTGGTCTGTGCGGGATCTCTTGAAGAACCAGCGTGCAGGCCGGTGGGTGTGAGCACAGCCTGTGTTTTGGGATGGGTGCTGCTGAGTTTGCCCAGTTTAATAGTTTTGGGGTTCACTCTTGCTGCTGGTCCATGTCCAGAGGCAGAGGTTGTCCAGGGAGGGGGGGCATAGGGGATCTGTGCCTGGTTCTGAGGGAGCTGAGCCTGCGAGAAGCCCTGGGACAAGAGCGTTGGTGCTGATGGGGGCCTTGTCCAGTCCTTTTTGTTCTCCCAAGACTGAGTTCAGTCCCCAGATCCACTGCAGCGTCTGCGGGGGACCTGGCCGGGCTGGGTCCTGGTGTGAACAGAGATGTTGGTGGGCTCAGCATGAGCAGGGGCGGGGGCAGTGGCCAAATTGTCACTGGTTTTGAGAGGAGATGTCCCTGCCCTCCTAGAGACCTCCTTGGCTTCTCCCAAATGCCCCTCTTCAGCGCTGAACAGATGAGCCCTGTGTTTGCCCGCAGGGCCAGGAGCTGGGAGCTCCACACTGTGAAATGACCCCATGTCCCATTCATTGCTGCTGTGCTCTGTGCTGCAAACACACCCTGGGGACCCAGGCCCTGCAGGGGATCTGTGGGGAGCGTGGGGTCCAGGCGCAACAGAGTGGGGTGCTGTCAGGTTCGGCTGCTCAGGCCCAGGGCTGGCGGGTCCTGCTGTGCCCGGGGCGGTGGGAGCGGGGGGACCACAGCTCATCCACCAAACACAGAGGGAAGAGAAGCTTCTGAGCATGGGACCGTGAATGGCAAGGAGTGGGAAGGGGATCTGAGGAGTTGAAAGATGCCGGAAACCAGGGGCAGGAGCCTCTTGCCAGAAGTTGGGCATCTCAGTAGGCAAACAGGAGGAAATCTCAGAATTATCTCCTGATTTGTGACAGTCATCCCCTCCCTGGTACAGCTGAGTTCTGTCTGCCTCAGGCAGCTTCCTTACAGCTTTCATACTGATCAGTTCTCAAAAATGAAATATCGGAGAGAGAAATAGGACAGATCGTGAGCTGTGCCTCCGCGTCACAATCAGCATTACCCAGATACTTCAGGACTAGGAGAAACACGCAGGTTTTGTGAATCTATGAATGCTATGTTCTGGTTGTAAGAACAGGTATCCTGTGATGCATGTTATTATTAAACCAGAAGGTGTCCAGCTCTGCGACCCGCTGGGATCTGGGACGGCGTCTGCTGCAGTGCCAACGGGAGCCGTTTTGTGGGAGCCCCTGTTCAGGGGCCGGCAGCAAAGCACAGCTGAAGTCCCACTGACATGGGAGATGTTGGTTTGGTGTGGAAAGATGTGATTTTGGAACACAAGTTTGGTTTCCAGGGTGTGTGTCTGCAGGGGTTGTGGGGCAAGGGCACCAGGCAGGAGGGCACCTCGAGGTGTGTTTGGGGCTTGGCTGGAGGCACTGCAGAAGCTGCAGCCGTGCGGGGCCATGCCCGTGGGTCACAGGTACCACTCACTGCTCCTCAGCACAGGCAGGCCAGGCCACCTCAAGCCAGCAAATCTGAGGGGAACAACCCCTGGTGACCAGTTCTGCACCGGCAAACCAGGTACAGGCGCTCAGGTTGTCCACAGGTGGTGCAGTGTCCAGTGCAGGGGCTGTGATGGACAGTGGGGAGCGGTCACTTCTGGACGGGGGCGCGGCTGTTTCCAAGGGGAATGTGTGCGTCTCCAATTAGTGGTTCTAAAATGGCTGAGCTATCAGATTGCTCTTTAGCATAAAAGTGAGACAGTGTGTGCAATTAGGAAGCAATGAGATGGTTGCTATGGGTGGCACGGTATAGAAATAGAAGTTGCCTGGAGAGGAACTGTAGATGGCATGGAAATATCACGGGGAGGAGGGGAGATAGGAGGACTCCAGTGAATGGGTGGGAGGGAGATCTCTGGGATGGGGCAGATGCCCGCAGCCCCCCGTACCCTGAGGAACATTTCGGCTCCTTCTCTTGCCCTGCTGCTGGTTCACCTCTGGTCATTCCCCAGGGGTGGGCGATCACTTCGCAGGGCCTGTCCTTACCTCAAAGCATGGTCAGTTCTCCTGACGTGTGGAAACACTTGGTAAGGTAAGGTATTAAATCTCTGTCCTACCCAGTGTGGTTCTCAATTAATTTAATTTAACTCTTTGGCTCTGCTCCCTTTGAGAAACCTCTCTTGTCCCTGGACCTGTCTTCCTGATGCTGTCTTCTTCCTGTGCCTGTTTGCACCAAGTTCTCTAATTGCAGATTTCTGCAACTTTGAAGGCTTTTTCTCTGCCTCCAAGCTGTCCCGAGGTCTGTGCCTGTTCTGTTTCAGATCAGCCGCTCTCTTCTTTCCTGATCTTCACGCTTCTCGGCTCCTTTTGCCCCGAATGATGTTGCACCGGTGTTAACCAGAGACGGTGCCTGCAGATTCCCCTTGTTAGCAGGCTTAGGTGCAGGGTCCAGGTCTGCAGTCCACGGGGACGCTTGAATTACCTGTGCTTTCCCTGCGCGCTGCTCTGTGCTTCCCTGTCCTTTGTCGTGGTTTGATCAGCTCCTCCAGATACCGCGCGGCTCATTCACAGGGCTTCATTTCGGTGGTGCTGTGATTTTAACCGTGTGACTCAGTGTCCCAGTATGAAAAACCATCACACACTATTTTGAAACTTCTGTAAAAAATAGAAACTCACACACACAAAACCTCCCTGCTCAGATGCCATCGGCTCCCCCTTCTCTTCCTGGTGTGGTTTTAAATCCCTCGCTGATGTCCTGTGTGGTTGCATCCCTGCCCGTTTGGGGGCCGCCTGTTCCCTTGCTCCCCAGGACACCCCAGTGGCTCTGACCTGGCCCTCCCCTGCCCAGCGCCTTGCTGCAGCCTCGTGCTATCAATCTTCAGCTGATTTCCATGCTCCCACTAAAAATATTTTTTCTCTTTGCTCGTACACAGTAATTTTCTCTTTCTTTAGCTAAGAGAAAAAAAATCTAAAG
This sequence comes from Mesitornis unicolor, assembly GCF_000695765.1. NCBI lineage: Eukaryota > Metazoa > Chordata > Aves > Mesitornithiformes > Mesitornithidae > Mesitornis > Mesitornis unicolor. Next base: position 21,641 of record NW_010189491.1, on the reverse strand, counting down.
AAAACCTCTAAGGAGACAGATCCTTAGATTTAGCCATTGATAAACAAATACATATTTATTTCTGCAGAGTATTTGAATACCTAAAAATAGAAAGAATATGCAATAAATCTTTACTGTTGACTTTTTGAGGCCATGGTAGGCAGAACACTTGCTGGTGGACCACAAAGCAGTGTCCGAAGCCAATTCCTCATCATTCTCAGCTGCTGAATCGGGTTAGAAAGCTGAAACCACGGCACTTTCCCAGTAACGTTGTTACGGTGAGCAGTTACTGCGGCTGCTCCGAGTGGTGGTGACGAGCGGGACAAGACTGGGGACAGCCCTTTGGGGTTGTGCCCTATGCTCACCCGTGGGGAGGATCAGGGCTGGATGTGCCCAGTGCTGCTGGGATCTCCTCGGGCACCCGAGCCCAGGGGGCCCCGTCTGCACCCGCACACACCTCCTGGCCTTCCCTGGGCCGTCCACACCGGACTCTGGCCCTCATCCTCACCCCATGTTTCTCCATTTCTCTTGCCCAAAGGCCACATCCCAGCAGGCACGAGGCTGCCATTGAGTGGTGCGGGCAGCAGGCGGGCAGTGTCCTGTCCCTCTGCGTTGATTCAATTCAATCCCTGTTTGAATCCCGACATGGACCAGCGCACGGGTGCGGGGCTGCACCAACACGGAGATGCTTCCCTGTGCCCTCCCCTTGCGCTGCAGCCCAAGGCCGTGCTGTGTGCCCTGCCGAGATGGCTGTGGCTGGCGTAATTAACTAATTATTCCTTACAGTCGCTGGGGGAGGGAGTGAAGATGCTGGCTGTGGTCTGGTGCTTGGGACGCAGAGGTGGAGCTCCTGTTCACATCTCTGCTTGCCAGCGTTTCAGCCATTCTGTGTCAGTGTCAGGGGGACTGAGAGCAGCCCCACTCCATCCCCCGTGCTGCTTTGCTGGGGTGTGAGCACCGTGCTGGTGGTCGATGTGGATGGTAACACACTGGAGGGATTGTGAACAGTCAGGATGAACGGAAAAACAATCCCAGGAGTGGAGAGCAAAGTGGTCACGGCAAGAAAGGACAGAGACTTAAACCGAGGACGTGCAGTGACTGTATCGCATCTTCTCAATCAAAACAGAATAGGGCTGAGCCCAATGCAGCCGTTGTTGTCTGAAAAAAACAAGCGCTGGGAGCCTGGGATTCTGTGTCCGTAAACAAATAGGGTATCCTGAGAATAATTGTCTTAAAGTTTTTAGGGAAAAGAAAGAGAAGTAAAAATAATTGATTGATCACTGCAAGTTTAATAAAAATCTTGGATTGCTTTTATCAATAATTTTACCAGTTATTTTACTCTAACAAAGATGTTCTGGTATAATCTAAAGACCTTAATATTATGCTTTGAGATAAAAATCAGTACTTTTTAAGGACAGTTGGTAAGTAAACAGTTTACTGCTGCAGCCAACGTGAGCCCTACATCAGCTTTGACATCCAATGCTGCCGTGGCCAAGGCTGTTGCTGCTGGGTGCAGTGGGGATGCGCAGGAGGAGCTGAGGATGCTGCTGGGGTACACGGTCTGCGGGTCAGAAGAAGCTGAAGGGTGACGCTGCAGTGTCTGGTTGGTGTCCTGGCTGCACAGCACTCGTGTTTGGTTTTGGTTCCTGAGCCATCGGAGGAGCTGGCGGAGCCCCCAGACCTCCCACAGCCCCAGCTGGGCCCACCAGCTGCACGTGGTCGGAGCCTCGGCCCTCTGTGGGTGCTGGGTGCAGGACCTCACTGACAAAAAAGTGCGTTCCCTCCTCTTCCTCACTGCTAAACCTCACCGGGGTCCACAGCCTCACGGCGCAGGGGTCCATACACAGAGGGAGGTGGGACAGCACCCAGCTCCTCTGGTCGTTGTGCTGTCCCAGGGCTGTACTGGCTGTGCTCGGCACAGTCCTGCAGCATGCCTGAATGGACGCCTTGTGTGAGTTCCTCTCAATGGGCACCATTTGGGGCTGGATCCTTTTTCTCCCATTGGCACTGAAGACGCTGCCTCAGAATGAAAGAGTCAGGCACTGTCCCAGCGTCGTGAAGCCGTGTCAGAGCGAAGGAAACGGCAGTCTTTCAGTGTGTTAATTATGCAGATGTATGTGCCCCGAGAACCCTGGTGCACGCTCTGGTTGTCTTCAGAAGGGGCTTTTTCAGCAGCGCATCAGTAAGACCATGCAGTGCAAGGCTCAGCTCTCTGCTAAGGCGTAGCCAAAGGTGCTGACCCACAGCGAAGAGACCTGTTCATAACATCAGGGAAGGGATCAGAACGGTGGGAGGAGCTGGTCTGCAATCACTGTGCCTTGTGTGCTCGGTGACACAACCTGGAGAGGCTGCTCCCGGGACCGGCCACCCTCTCGCAGCACCTTTCCTGATGTCCAGCTCGCACATCCCAGGTGCAGCCTCGTTCCTCGTGTCCTGTCACTGGTCACTGGAGGGGGGATCAGCACCTCCTCATCCACTGCGACAAGGGCAACCTCAGCCTTTCCACTGTATAAGCTTTATATAAGCTTAAAAACATATAAATCAGACTTTTCCTCCCTCCCCTTGAGTGCAGCTCATCCTGAGGTGCCACCTTAGCATTAGCCATGGAGTCCCTCCAGCGCTGCCTGGAGGAGCCGCTGTTCCTCGCCTCTGGGAAATCCCTGTGTGCCCTCCATGGCAGCTCCTGCTGACTGCGTCAATCCCTGGTCCTGCAGGAGAAGGTGCCATTGCTTCTGACCCTGCTGTGGTGAGTAGTGCCCTCTGTGCGGAGAAGGAGAATGCCCCTGTCTGTCTGCTGAATTTCAGTGAGGTCATGATTTAGGTGCATTTCTGAATTAAACCTTTATGCATATTATGCAGCGAGCACTTTGTGTGGGTAAAAGGCAGCTAATGCCATCAGTCAAAAACTACCTAAGAGACAGAAAACAAATTAGGAAATAAATACGTGGTCAAGTTTGTGCAGCATCCAGAGATATAATACAAGGGCTTCCTGATTTCCTGCTAAATATAAAGCTGATCGGTACTGTAATGACGAGGAAAGGAGTTGGGATGAACATGGGGGTGGCTAAATTTGTAGATGAGTCAGTTGCCTATAGCTAGAAAAAACTGTGAGGAAGTTCTGCGACTAAATTGAACAGTCATCATGATGTCCCATTAAATTCATTGTCAAAAAACGCAAAATCAAGCACACTAGGAAAATTAAACCTTCCGGAGTCCTCATAATGGCTCACTTAATAGTGTCATGGCAGGGTGAAATTTGGATGTCACTGTGTACCCCTAACTGAAGATCTTTATTTGGTGCAAAGCTACTGGTTATGTTATGATGCATTAAAAAGTAGGATGGGGAAAGATATAGCAAATACAATAATGCCACCCGTGAATCTTCCATGTTCCCTCTCGTCCTGTGCACCTCTGCTCCTGCTCGTCCTGGTGGCCCCAGGAGAGCTGGAGGCGTTTCGGGGTGGGTGGCAGTGGCTGTGGGCACTGGAGAAGCTCGGCGCTGAAGGAGCAGGGGTGAGGAGCGGGGACACGGCGGGCAGGAGCGGTCCCTGGCAGTGCACAGACACTGCGGTGGCTGCGGCCATCAGATGTGCCTGAGCGTGCAGTGATGGTGGGGAATGAGACATTCAGTGCTGACGCTTGCTCCCTCGTTGCTGGGCAGAGGCGGATTCCTGCAGTGTCACAGCTTGTGCACAGTCCAAGGGCTGAGCAGGGCCTGTGTCCAGACCATGCCTGCAGCGCAGTGTCCAGGTGTGCTCCAGGAAAGCTGGAGACTGCAGGACCAGGGAGCTCGAAAAGGAAATTCCTCATGCTGGTAAGTGTAGTTAAGGGATTTACCATTTACAGGAGTATTTCCAGGCAAGCGTTTCCCCATGATAGGGCTGTAGCAAGGACAGATGTCTGGCAGTGACCAGTTTGTTGCAGTCACTGTGTCAGTAGTGTCAGTCGTGCCGCTACTCGTTTCTGTAACTGTTGGTACAGAGGGGGATGCCCTGGTCTGTGTTTAAATCCCTGGTGCAGCTGCTCTGCGGGCTGTGTGCAGGGCAGACAGCGCAGGGCTCCTGGCGTGCGTGGATTCAGAGTGGCTCTGGGATGGGGGTGTCCCCTCAGCCGGAGATGGCCCTGTCACATCCCGGGTGCTGCTGTCACCACGCCGGCTGTGCACAGTGCTGGGTGCTTGTCCTGCGAGTTCACCACCAGGTTAGGGCTCTGCGCCGCTGCCTCGCTCAGTTTGCAGCTCAGCCTGCAGGCTGTGTGCTGCCCGCTTCATCTCTGAATTGAGCTGGAGAGCAGCTCTGGGTCTTGGCGTGCAGGAGTGCGTGCAGTGACTCAGTGTTTCTGGAAGCGCTGGGCTGTGGCTGCGCTCCTGCGTCCTGCTGAGAGCCAATGCTGCGGCTGAGGGAGGCAACCTGCCCCACAGCGGGGCAGAGCTCGGGGCTGCGCTGTCACTGAGCCACCGGGCCAAGGGATGGAAGGGGTCTCTGGAGGGTCCAACCCCGCCTGCTCAGGAAGGGTCGGCTCAGGCAAGTTCCACAGGGCTCTGTTCAGCTGGGGTTTGGGTAGGAAAACGTCCTCTCTGAGGATGGGTACTGCACTGTACAACCTATTCCAGTGTCTGACCACCCCCAGTTACAGAAGTGTTTTCTTGTGTTCAGATGGAATTTTATGTGTCTTAATTTGTGCCTCTTGTCCTGTCACTGAGCACTGCTGAGAAGAGTCCAAATTCCTCCTCCTCATTCCCTCTTGTCAGGTATTTGTTCATGCTGATAAGAGCCCTCCCCCAGCCCAAGCCGTCTGTTTTCCAGTCTTGGCATGCTCAGCCTCTCCTTATTGAAAATGCTCCAGGCCCCTCATCATCTCCAGGGCCCTTCACAAGGCTCGGTTCGTCGCCATTCCTGCCTCCCGTCTGCGGCAGCTGCTGGCCCCGCAGCCTGAGCCTTCCCTTTCTTTCAGTCGGGGGGTCGGCCCCTCGGGGCAAGGGGATGCCGGCAGAATGTCAACCAGCCACGCTTTGTGTGCCGGGCTCAGCCGCGACAGCCCAGCTGCTGGGGCCTGGGCCACAGACAGAGCCAGAGCAGCAGCGTTTGCACGCCTGCCAGCCCTGCAGGCATCCCCGGTCCTGGGACTGCTGGCGTGGCCCACCCGGGGCTGCCCAGCTGCACCCCTCAGGCTGCCATTGCCACGGGTGCCTCACGGATGTCCCCGTGCTGGGTGCTGGTGGCTGCGTGGTGCCCGATGGCCCCAGTGTGACACGTGGCCGCTGGTGCCGGGTCTGTGTGCCAGGCCTGTGTGCCAGGCTGTGTTCTCCAAGAGTAGTGAGTGACAACTGCCAAAAAGTCAGGGATGTGTGGGCAACAAAGGGACAGAAGTTGAAGCTTGGAGAATGGCACGGGTCTGGCGTTGTCCCAGACTGGTGACAAAGGGGAGCAGATGGCTGCTGTCCTGGGTGCTCTGGGCAGCCAAGGCGAGGGCCTGGTGTGGAGGACCTGTGTGACGGCCACGCAGTGTGATCAGTGAGGAGCTGAGGTGTGCCATGCGTGCACTGCAGGAGTCGGCAACACCTTCACCATCATCACCTTTACTATCACCATTACCTTGAGGATGAGTCAGTTTTTACTTCCCTTGCAGTTGTGCCCCAGAAGGCTCCATGAGCCCCTCATCCGCCCCTGCCGCCCCCGCGGCTCCCCATGCGCAGCCTCACCCTCTGGGCAGGGCTCGGGTCCCTCTCCCCTCCGCGCACCACGTCCCACATCAGGAGGCAGAAACGCCACTGAACTCAGCGCATCTCCTTCAAACAGGGATGGTGTTGTTTTACTCTGGACCATTTTTAGACCAGCTGGAAGAACTCGGGTTCAGAAAGCAGCTGGAGGTGCAGAGTATAAATAGTTCTGTTGAGAGCATACAGCCACTCTCATTTTGGGCTAAAAGTTACCTTCTGGGCATATTGATCTGGTTTGTACTTAACTGCTGGCAGCCAGAGTAAGACATCCCAGTAAACTGAGTCTTATTAATGCTGTATTGAGTATTGGCCTTTCTCTGACTTTCTATTTGTGTCTTTTTGGTGTCTTTCTTTGAAATACCCGTTTGATAAAGCTATTTTAGGATTGAGATCTGCCTAGAAAGAGCTGCTGGGAGGCTGAGGAACAGAGAGAGAGGAGAAAACAGCATTGTCAGAGAGCAGCAGTTGTCTGGAGGATGAAAAACAGAAATAGAAGTAGATCTCCATTTTCAGTGAAGATCGAAGGCCCTCCAGTCTATATTAAAGGCTATGAAAGATTTAAACCCTATAAATTATACATTACAACAGCTAAGTCTAAGTGCCTGGCTTGTCGAGTGGATGATGGGTACTTGCAAAGACCAGAGTCCAAAGCGCAATGCTCTGCCTGCGCCGTCATAGGAAGGTCCTGGACGTCCTCCCACGTCCCAGCGCTGTTTGCCATGGGTGCACAGTGGTGGCTCTGACCCCGCCGTCCGGCTCTGACCACTCCTGTTGCTGATAAATTAATAGGGCCCAGCCATTATGTCAATATTTTGCCAAATATCCATGTAAGGTGAGCCACAAACTGTTTATTTGCACTACCAGGCTCTTGGTTGCTCTTCTTTGGCTCTTCCTTTTTTGCCTATATATATATAAAATACATGTATAGTCCTGTCTGGGTGCCTGTTTGTGACTTGCATGGGAAGGAGACAGGAGCACAACCATTCTTGTCACCTAGGTGGTTCCCACAGCAGCAGTTTAGCTCTAGGAGTGCATGTCTGGATTAAAGAAAAACACTTTTTAAGGGAAAAACTTACTAAGAATGACGAGAGTTTTGTTATTAGTGCCGCACTGCTGTGATGAAGGTGAGGCCTTGCAGCAGCTGCTTGCATTGCCCTGTGATGGGTACCAGCATTGATGGGCTCTGCTGGCACGGGCGGGCAGCTCGGGGTGCGTTGCAGTGGAGCTGCAGGTTGTGCTGACCCAGAACCAGGGTTTTTCTCATGTTACTGAAGAGTTTGCTTTGTCCTGTAAGACCCAGGCATTCAGCTGGGTCTGCAGTGCGAGTTGAAGCCTTGCAGTCAAACCCGTGCTGAAGTGGCAGTTTTGAGGCTAAGCCATCGGTAGGCAGATATTGTCTGATCAGCTTCTCCCATCCTCTCTCTGCAGGCCAAAGAACCCTCCATCACCGGAGCGATACCCTGGAGACCGTCATCCTGGTGAATCCCAATGTGGACAGCATCGTGTCTGAGGTAAGGACCAGGCGCCGGCGGGTTCCCTCCCCATCAGCCCTCCTTCCCTGGACACTGAAGTCACAGTCACCACACAGTGCCCTTTCTGGAAAGCTGGAACATGCCGCCCTTTGGCTGCACGGTGTGAGACAGGGGGCAGCTCTTCTGGTCTTGCCAACAAGATGCAGCATGGGGTGGGTGCCGGGTACCCACTAAGGCCACTCTGTAACTGCCTGTCCTCAGCAGAGGAGAGAAAACACAAGGAAGGGCTCGTGGGTTGAGGTAAGGACAGGAAGAGATCACTCAGCAATTACCATCATGGACTCGACTTGGGGAAAGATTAATCTAATTTCTTACCAACCAGATCGGAGCAGGATAATGAGAAATAAACCCACATCTCAAAAGCACCTTCCCTCACACCTGTTTCTTCCTGACTTTGCTCCACATTTTCTCAGCCTCCTTCCCCCCAGCCACACAGGGGGTGTCTGTGAATGTCAGTTCATCACCCGTTGTGAATTGTGTGAGTTGTGGTGTGACATGGAGCTGTGTTGGGCAGTAGCAGTGTCTCCCCTCTTGAGAAACCTGCTCTCTTGTACATAGAAAACTTGCGTTCGGCTGTTTGTGAATAACGCGTAGGTGTTGCCTGTCCATGCGTTGGGGTTTCTGGGTGCTGGTGAGGAATGCAGTGACTTTCTGATCGTCTCATGGTAACAGGTCCGCTCGCTGCTGTGTGATTCATCTGCCCACAAACTGCTGATCTTCTGCGGCCAGAGCTCAGACCAGGAAGGAGACTTGGTCCTGCAGACGGGGACCTTCACTTACCAGAAGTTTGCTGAGATACTTTCAGACCCAGAGGTGAGCGTCAGCTGCCGCGTCCCCTCCTGTTCACAGGGTGCACGACAGCCATGCAGCCCGCACCGCCCCTTCACGCCGCAGATCTGCAGGGGATGGGCTTGAAACCCAGCAAGAAACTGCACTCCATCAATTAACCATGCTGTAGCCTTGGGCATCTCACTTGGGCTTTAACTCCCTGGCTTGTGTTCCAAGGTGGTTCCACCTCTGAGTGCCCAACTCGAAATGGCCTTGGGCTCTGCAGTGTGTGCTCACCATTTCTTAAAGTGGGTCTTAAAATACCTGTGTGCAGCTTCCGAAAAAACGGCCAGCAGAGGCCATCATCAGCCTAGTAAATGTGGGTATTTCTCTTCATTTCAGTCAGTCCAGCAGGCATAAGCTGTTCACAAGGTTCAGTGTTTGCTAGGGGTGTGTAAAGATGGCGAGGGGATGACTAAATGCCGATTAAGTAAATGCATGGTGATTAAATAGCTACAAATGTCGTTATTTAATAGTAGAAATGCTGCTCCAGTTTCTGATAGGCCCCACTTCCACTGATGGTGGTGTGCCAGATGTTGAGGATGCCTCCGTCTGGTTGAACATGCAGCTGCTGCAGGAGTGGCTGGGTGGTGTTTTGACAATTTGAGATCATTGTTGCTGTAATTACATCAGCAAATCTGCCCACCTTCATTTGGTTTAGGCTGATTGTTCTCATTATTTCTGGTACCCATTTATTTGGACACTAACCGGTGAATTAAGGGCTGTCACAGCAGGAGAGCATGGTGTAAAACGTGCACTGATCTCACTCCAGATGCTTGGGAAGGCTGAGGTTTAATGCTTCATTGCTTGGGATATGTTCAGCATAGGTCTAAGGAGCCTTGGAAATTATACCGACCTTATTTCTATTTATTAATCATGTAGCATGTCCCCAACCCCGTATGCATATGAGCGATGGAGTCACAGCTTCCAAAATAGGTCCTAGAAAAGAAGATGAATCTGATTTAAAAAGCGAGGCCTGTGGCACTAAAACTGCCAGGTGCGATGTGGTCATTCACAGTGAGCAGGGTAAGTTCAGACAAGGATGCTTGGTGTTGGACAGGGTATCTCAAGGTTACAATTCACAAACCAAAACCACTACTTCTGAGCCCGCCAGGGACTGATGTCCCGGGTTACACAGGAAGGAGTAAGGGAAGGAGTGGGGGTGGTTCCTGCTTTGGTTTTCTTCCCTGTGGTCTCTTCACCGTGCGCTCAGCAGCCAGGAAGCGTTTCGCCCATCAGCACCAGGAATCTCAGATTGCAGAGCACGGCCCCGTGCGTCCGTTTGCAATGGGCTCTGCGCTGTTGAGTGTCCACAGTGCTTCCCATCAGCAGAGTGCTCGTGGTGTCTCCAGTATTTCTGCATTAACTGGCTGTTTTTAAAGTGCTGAATTGGTCTCAGAGCGCTGTTTGACCTTTTATTTGTCTGTGCTTGCCTCATTAGGTCACCCAGATTCTTAGCAACACCGCTTCAGAGACCAAGGCCTCCCTCACTGTGTCGTGCTTGGGAGAAGGAGACTGGAGCAACCTTGGGCATCCGCGATTTCAGGAAATCATTAATCTGAAGCTGAATCCCGATCCAGTTCTGCCAGAAATGGATGGGGTGTCTGAGTTTGCAGAGTACGTCTCTGAGACCGTCGACGTGCCGTCCCCGTTCGACCTCCTGGAGCCACCCACCTCCGGGGGCTTTCTGAAGCTTTCCAAGCCCTGCTGCTACATATTCCCGGGGGGAAGGGGCGACTCCGCGCTCTTTGCTGTCAACGGGTTTAACATCCTCGTGGATGGCGGCTCCGACAGGAAATCTTGCTTCTGGAAGCTGGTGCGGCACCTGGACAGGATCGACTCCATCCTGCTGACGCACATCGGCGCAGACAACCTGCCCGGCATCAATGGGCTGCTGCAGAGGAAAGTGGCTGAGCAGGAGGAGGAGCAGTCCCAGGGCTCCACCAACTACAGCGACTGGATGAAGAACCTGATCTCTCCTGAGCTGGGCGTGGTGTTTTTTAATGTTCCCGAAAAGCTGAAGATGCCCGAATCGTCCATGAAAGTGAAGAGGAGCATCGAGGAGGCTTGCCTGACACTGCAGTACCTCAACAGGCTGGGCATTAAGTCAGAGCCGCTCTACAGGGTGGTGAGCAGCACCATCGAGCCCATCTTTTAAAATGGGAGTGGGCAAGCTGGACATGTACATACTGAACCCAGTCAAGGACAGTAAAGAAATGCAGTTTCTAATGCAGAAGTGGGCTGGTAATAGTAAAGCAAAGACTGGCATCATTCTCGCAAGCGGGAAAGAAGGTGAGATTTCTGTTCCCTATCTCACGTCCATCACAGCCCTGGTGGTGTGGCTCCCAGCCAGCCCAACAGAGAAAATCGTACGGGTTTTGTTTCCTGGAAATGCTCCTCAAAATAAGATCCTGGAAGGTCTTGAGAAACTCAAGCACCTGGATTTTCTGAGGTACCCCGTGGCTACTCAGAAAGACATCACTGCTGGCATACCTCCACCCGTGCTGAAGCAGACCAAAATTAAACAGCGGACTGACAGCAAAGAGAGTCTGAAATCCTCCCCCAAGCCGGCTGTGACAAAGCAAGTGAAGAAAGAGGAGGCGGTTGAGGAGGGGGTTAAGGAGACAAAACCAGAGGTCATAAAGGATGCTAAAATTGAGAAAAAGATTAAAGAACACCAGGAGAAAATTCCTGAGAAACCTGTCAAACATGAGAAGATAAAGACAGAAACGAGCGATGCTCTCAAAGCTGAGAAAAGAAAACTGGCGAAAGACAAGGTTGGCAAAAAGCACCTCAAAGAGAAAGTGTCCAAACTGGAGGAAAAGAAAGACAAAGAAAAGAAAGAGATTAAGAAGGAGAAAAAGGACTTAAAAAAAGATGATGGGAAGAAAGAGGAAAAAAAAGATTCAAAGAAAGAGGATAAAAAGAAAGAAACCAAACCAGAGCCCAAAAAAATTTCCAAACCGGACTTAAAACCATTTACCCCGGAAGTAAGGAAAACGTTGTACAAGGCAAAAGTTCCGGGCAGACTCAAACCTGAGAAGAGCAAAGCCAAAGCAGAGAAGGAGGGACCTGGGGACCTGAAGGCGTCACCAGTGAAGAGGCCGGCACAGGGAGAGCCAGGAGAGGCATCCGTGGCCGAGCAGAGGCTGGTGCTGTCGTCCCCGGAGGATCTGACCAAGGACTTTGAGGAGCTGAAGCACGAGGAGAAGGGGGCCTTGCAGGAGACTCGGGAGACATCAGAGGTCGAGGCTGGTGAACAGGCTGTGAGGGCACCTGAAACAGAGAGGAGAGACTCTGCTGATGTGGCTGCTCAGGGTCGCCTTGAAGGGGATCTGCGTTTGAAAACAGACATTGCTGATCAGGAGATA
>NW_010189491.1:0-10181 GCF_000695765.1 Mesitornis unicolor | reverse complement strand
GGAAAGAGAACCCCCAGAGGAAGATGGGGCAGTCCATCCACCGCAGCTGGGAGCAGAGGATGGAAGAGCAGCAAGTGACACCCATGGCGTGAGGCACGCCGAGGGGACGGCTGAGCAGGACAAGGAGCTGTTTCCAGACAAAGCAGAGGCGCCATCACAGACAGAGCTTCTCACAAAGGGTGTTCGGCCACCCGCCTTCGCAGAGGAAGACAAGGAGGAGGAGGAGAAAATCTCCCTGGACAGAAAACAGAAGGAAGCAGACACAAAGACCTGTGAAAAGTTCGCTGAGGGGACAGAGGCACAGGAGGAGGGCGAGAAGGAGAAGAGAGAAGATGTGATAGAAAAGGCAGAACTGGAAGAAAAGGAAGAACAGCCCTTGAAGGCAGAGGAGAAAGTGGAAAAGAACAGAGACCTCTATGAGCTGAGTCAGCAGCAGAGGGAGGACAAAATGGTCACCACTGCAGAGAGGGAAAAAGAGTTCGTTGACGGGGGTGAGAAGACCAAGTCACTCGGGAAGGAGGGAGCGAAGGAAGAGTCGTACCTGAGCAGCCTGCCAGTCCCAGCAGCAGCAGAGCACGTTTCGTATATCCAGGATGAAACGATCCCGGGCTACTCAGAAACGGAGCAGACCATTTCCGATGAGGAAATACACGACGAACAGGAGGAGAGGATCCCACACCTGAAGTACGATGTCAGCGCCTACGACATCTCTGTTCCTGACCGCCCAGGCTCTTTTGAAGCAATACACGGGATCCAGGCCGTGCCTGCTGCTGACCTCTCAGCCAAGGGCTACGCTGGCCAGGAGTCTGAAATCCTGGCATACCCCACCAACATTGTGGCAGCACCTCTCGCTGAGGAGGAGCACATCTCCTCCGCTACCTCCATTACAGAGTGTGACAAGCTTTCATCTTTTGCAACTTCAGTCGCAGAAGACCAATCTGTAGCATCTATAACCGCACCACAAACAGAAGAGACAGGGAAAAGCTCCTTGCTCCTGGACACGGGTAACAGCATGCCCTCCTCGCGCACCGAGGCGACCCAAGGCCTTGACTACGTCCCCTCCGCTGGCACAATCTCTCCCACGTCGTCCTTAGAGGAGGACAAGTGTTTTAAATCTCCACCTCCCGAAGACTTCCATGCGTTAGCAGAAGGAGAGAGAAAACTGGAAGCTCAAAAGAAAGATCTTCACGAAGAGGCAGAAGATGAAGAGGAAGAAGAAGATGGGACTCCCAATATTGAAATGCCTGAGAAACTCAGAGGGCATTACAGCGCGCCCATGTTTGCTCATCAGGGATGTGCCGATAACGTGTTAATCAGTGTTCCCGCAGATGTGATGCAAGCTTCTGGTCTGCCATTATCCGCAGAAGAAATGCCGTTTTCCCAGGCCGATGCTGCGGAGGCCGAGGAGCGATGCACGAGTCCTGATGACAGCACCGTCAAGATGGCCTCTCCCACCCCATCCGGCCCCACCAGCGCGGGACACACGCCTTTCCACCAGTCCCCAGTGGAGGAGAAGCTGGAGACGGTCGATTCAGATCTGTTTGAAAAGCAAACCGACGCTGCTGTCAAGAAAGTGGACGGCCAAACTCTGCATGTGGCAAAGGGAGCCCAGGGCGAGCCTCATAGAGAAGACGAGGTCTCTACGGGTGAATTCAGACATGAAGAAGAGGTGCCCGGGCCCGTGGCCGTGGGCAGGGGCGTCCCCATGTCCCCAGGGAAGGAGGCGCAGGAGGAGCTGCCCTGGCTGTCCTACCACAAGCAGGACACGGTGGTGATTGGGGAGGAGGACGAGCGTCCCGCACCGCCCCATCCCAGCGCAGAGCTCCTGGAGCCAGAGAGGGAGCGCGGAGCCAAAACCATGGCGGGAAGCAAGACGGGCAGCCCTGGGGCTGCTCCACAGCTCAGCAGCCACAGCAGGGCTGACAGTGACAAATCTCCACAGCTCTCACCAGATGACACCAAATCGCTTTCTTTTACAGAAGAGAGTGTTAGTAAAGAAAAGTCCTCAGATATTTCTGTTAAGGGAGTGACTACGGGAGAAGGAAAACTGCTGTGTTTCACAGGAGACACCTCAGAAGAAGAAAAATCTTCTCATGTTTCCATTAAAGACATTTCTCCAGAAGAGACCAAGTCCATTTCTCTCACTGAGAGTCCCAGCAGGGAAATCTCTTCAGACCTCTTTGCTAAAGGAATTTCTCCAGAAGACATCAAATCGCTGAGTTTCACAGAAGAGATTCCTGCAAAAGAAAAACCCTCATCTGACTTTGCTGACAAATTCCCTTCAGAAGCTGTGAAATCCATGGGTTTCACAGAGCAGAGCCCTGCGTATGAAGCATCGCTGACGATTTCTGCCAAAGAACTCACAGAAGAAGCATCAAAATCTTTTCCTTGCCCAGAAAGCAGCTCATTTAAAGACACATCACCCAGAGACACTTGGACTGAAGAGATGTCTCCAGACGACAGCAGCCTATTTTCTGCAGCAGAAAAGGGCGCGTTTAGGGGAAGAACAGCAGGGTTGGACTCCCAGGAGGTGTCTCCAGATGCGGAGGAGCCGCATTTCACAGGATCCAGCCCAACTGAGGGTAAAACATCTTCACACGTTTCTGCTGAAGGTGTAAAATCCTGCAGGTTCAGGGAAGATGAAGAAGAAAAATCTCCAGAAATGGAAGACTTCTACAGGAAAGATTTGAGTTACGAGAAGAAAGTGTGGTTTCCAGAAGAGGTAGAGGAGATCCCTGTTCAGGGGAGGCGGCAGAAGTACGACAAGGAGCGAGAGAGCATGTTCTTGGACGAGGCACCCGAATTTGAGACAAAATCCCCTCCCAAAAGGGGGGAGGAGGAGCTCCCATGTGCTGCGGGGCCCGGCAGCCACACCTGGGCACGGGCAGAGAGGGAGGCCTGGGGCCCCGTGCCCGGGCACCCGGGAGGGGAGCAGTCGTCCAGCGAGGATGAGGAGCTCGGTGCTGGGGACAGACCTGCACGGCTGCCGGCAGGGCCCGAGCGGTCACAGGTGGGGTCGTGTGGCTACACAGAGCATGTACAGAGCAGGGCCGGACCCATGCCCGACACAGGGGGAGCGGAAACGGCTCCCGATGGTGCCGCTCTCCCCAAAAGAACACAAATGGGAAGCTCTGCTCTGTCCTCTCACTATGTCTCTGGTGAGGACGATCAGGCCAAAGCGTTAACTGCAAAGAAGGAAAGGCAAGAGTTGTTGTTCACATCTAAACCAGATTACTCCTACTTAGATGATGAGGAGAAAGCTGTCCTAGATATCTACGCAAAGTCACTGGACCAAGCACTGATGGCATCTCCAGTGCGTGGGAGGGCTGTGGCTCTGGAGAAGGAGATGGACACAGCACCAGAGGCAGAGCGGCTGTACAGGTTGGATCAGTGCAAGCCGTGGGAGGAAATCCCATCCAAGGACACGGAGAAGAAATCGGACGTCAGTGGTTTGTATCAGGAAACAGACTGGAAATACGAGTCAGACAGGGAGCAAGAGGATGACCGCAAATCCACTGAGGGACTTCAGGAGGCTGCAGGAAGAAAAGAGCAGACGGCAGCAGTGTCTGCTCTGCTGCAATCCATGCGACCAGCAGAGTACGAATCCGCAGCAGCATCCCCAGAGGAGCACGCACGATCCCCGCCAGCGCAGGGCCCGAGGAGTGGTTCTGCTGTGGGCCACGAGCCCGTGGGCTCTGCTGGCCGCATGGTCTCTCCTCCAGAGACCCCTTCCAGGGGATCCCCCCAGCCACTTCCCTGCCAGGAGGGGGTCTGCAGCCCCAGACATGAGCAGGAGGAGAGAGAACCAACCCCCTACCCCGACGAGAGAAGTTTCCAGTACGCGGACATCTACGAGAAGATCATCGTGTCTGGGGCTGGGCCCTTGCCCTTCGCGCCCATGGGTGCGGACAGCCTGGGTCTTGCTGGGAAGGTGCCGGCAGCAGCACTGATCTCTCCAAAAGGTCAAGGTTTCCAAGTCTCTGCAAAGGAAGAGGAGTCCTGCCTCTACACCTCTGCTGAGAAGGAGCTGTCCTCTCCAGCATCCCCCAAAGACAGAGCAGAGTCAGCCTTTGACTATGCAGACATCCATGACAGGTACTTGTCTGAGCCTGATAAGCCTATGATGGCTGCAGGACAGGAAAAACCAAAGGTTTCTGCTTTGCCAGAAGAGGTGGACTCTGCACTGCATCCATCATCCGCACACACAGCGTTTGCCTCTCCCGCAGCCCTGACGGACACGTTTTTCCAAGGGAAATCTACAGACTATGCTGGCGCTGCCCATCCAGACAAGAACATAATTTTGTCCAGACAGGAGCAGGTGTCTCTGTCCCTGAAATCCGAAAGCCCAGATCCCAAAGACACGTACTATGAGAAAGCGGGCCGATGGGAGGAGAGCACGAGCGACTCGGAGCTGGAGAAAGGTGCTAAGGAGAAATCGGAAAAGGAGTCCAAGCTGCAGAGCCCCGGGGAAGCTGCGGGCGCAGCCTACGCACACATCACCATGGGCACCTTCCACGTCTCACAGCCCCAGAGCCCGCGCCCGGGGTCTGTGTCCCCAACTTCCACGGCCTCCTCACCCTCTGATCTGGGGTGGAAGGAGGAGCATGGGGGCAGGGGAAGCGCATCATCCACCGTGGGGACATACAGTGCTGGTTACGGCGACCTGCCAGGCCGAGACACACAGACCCTGGAAATGAGCTGTTTGGGACAGGATTCTCCACAGAATAGAGAGGCTGCTGAAAAATCGCATTTCTCCATCACAGATCACCCCAGCGCAGTGGCCACGGAGTGCCAGGAGGAAGCCACGTTCCTGAAATCTCCTGGGAAACTGGGTGAGGCGGACAAGGGGGCCCCCGCAGAAGAGGCGCTGGGTTTGGGCAGCTCTGGGTTCCAGTGCTCCCTGCTAGGGAAGGGTGAAACGCCCAGCGTGTTCGGGTATGAGCAAACCCCAGCCAGCCGCTTCGGGGACATCTCTCTGCCTTTGAAGGTTCCTTCTGCTTTCCTCTCGGACCAGGGGAAGAAAGATGAGTACTTGGAGGTTTCTGAGAAAATCAGCGGCCTCGACTCATCTTTTACGAAGTTCTCACCGCTGAGTCCCTATGAAGAAGACAAGTTGTTCTGCAGAGCTGTGGAAAGAGAGCCCGCATCGCAGCAGCAGCTGAAGGATGACTCCTCCAGCCTGTCGGAGGAGCCCTCCTCTGAGGCCACCACTCCCGTCATACCGACCACGGCAGAAGGTTTCTACTCCCAAATGCTTTCCACGTGCACAGGTGCGGGAGCGGAACCGGGTACCCAGAGTCTTTGGGATGTGTCTCCACAGGGGTCAGGCAGTGCTGGGAAAACACACACAGCTGAACCCAAAGACTCTGTGTTTGCTGTGGAGCACAGCTCTCCGTTCGCAGCTGGGATGGGTGATGGCGTTTCCTCACGCCACAGCTCGCAGCCCGCCCCGTTCTCCGCAGAGCGGCAGCCCCGTGCGGCCAGCCCCGGGCAGCAGGCGCCGAGTGCGGAGCCGCTGATGGCCCTGACCGCTCTCCCTGACGTGCTGACGTCCTTTCCTCACCATCAGCGTGAGGACGAAACCACGGCCAATGGTCCCACGGAGGTGAGCACCAGTCTGCAAGCTTTCCAGAGTACGTACCATGCAGCAGAGGCAAAGGATGAGAAGCCGTGTCCCGATTCTGACGGCAGCTTTTCTCCATGCACAGGCAAAGAGGACACAGAGAGGCAGAGCCGTCCTTCCTCCCTGATGTCCCCCGAGCACAGTTTCCAGCCCTTTTTCCCAGATGTGCAGAGGGGTGGAAAGACAGAGGACCATGGAGATGCTTCCCACGAGATGGAGCCGCATTTAGGGGGCAGCTTTGACTGTGGACAGAAGTTTTCCTCCTGCGAATACAAGCAGAGGAAGGGTGAGCTCTCTCCCTCCTTCATCAACCCGAGCCCTCACGAGCTGTCTGAGGACAGCGACCTGTCCCAGGAGGACGGGCACCCCTCCGTGCAGGGGAGACAGCCCCGTGCCGCCAGCAGCCCCATGCCGAGTGCCACAGTGGAGGAGACCCCTCCCACATCTGTGAGCGATTCGGGGACCTCCCAGTCGGACTCGGACGTCCCGCCTGAGACGGAGGAATGTCCGTCCATCACAGCCGACGCCAACATGGACTCGGATGAAGACGCCGACTTCCTCCCGGTGGACAAAGCTGTGGGGAATGCTCACCACGGCAGCGCTAGGGCCAGCCATGACCCTCAGCCCGTCCCGATGGTAGATCCCCATCCTCATCCTCCTCACCCCGATGTCTGCATGGTAGACCCTGATATGTTGGTAAACGAGCAAACAAGAACTGATAAAATTTCCAAGAAAGACATAAAAGAAAAGAGCAAAGGTGTGAGGAAGCCTTTGAGCAAACCCAAATCTTCCTCACCTGCCCGGAAATTAGATGTGAAAGGGAAACGGTCACCCACTCCAGTGAAACAGCCATCGGACAAATCTCCAAAATCGGTCACTGCCAAAAAAGAAAGAGATGGAGGAGAGAAGCCCAAAGCACGCAGCACGCTGGCACAGCCCGAGGATGAGTTGTCCCGCGGTGGTCACAGCAACCCTGGCAAGAGCCTTGTTAATGGCATCAAAACAAACCCCGGTAAGAAACTGCTCCGTACCCACGTGTCTGCTCCTTGGGCCCAACTCAGAGAAGAGCACTGGGTTAAGTGGTCAGAGGTTGTCACACTTAAAATCACGTTCTAAGATGAAAGCTGTGAGGAAAGCTCTCAACCCCCGTAGAGCCGAATGCAGCGACCTCTGACAGTGCTGTGGGACCCAGTTCAGAACTCCACAGGCCAAGGTTTGGCTCCATCAGGGACTGCCTGGCTGTGGAAAATGAGTCTTCTCTTTTCCTAAATAAAGGTGTGAAGGGACCCAGTGTGCGCAGCCCACGTTCCCACAGAGCCCAGTGCTCTGTTGGTGCGGTGGTACCGGTGTGGGGTGACTCAGTGTTGCCCCATCACTGCTGAGACCCCGGGCATGGAGCATGCCCGAATCCTGCGCTGCAGACTGGTGCTGGGTGCAGGACAAGAGCAGCAGGGGCAGTGGGGAGAGTGTACACAGCCAAAACCGCTGGGTCAGGAGTGTCCATGGGGCGGAGGGGGCTGCCCTGAGCTGGTGAAGGGGGGGAGGAGGAGGAGGAGGAGAGGCCTCTGCGGTATCACAGGGAGCAGCAGGGAGAGAGGAGACAGTCCCATGGGGTAGGTATATACGTGTCTGTATTGCTGAGTTCAACAGCTCTTGTCTGAGCATCTCTCGTAAATGTCAGCAGCAGTGAGTGAAGAAGAGAGGTACAAGATGTTGACAGCAAAGAGCTGTCCTTGGAGCAGCAGCGATTCGCAGGGGTGGCAGAAAGCCAGGGTGCAGCTTCCAGACAGAGTGCTGCAATGCCCTGGGGTGGCGAATAAAGGCCATCAGAATAGGTTTCTGTGGCAAATGTAGGTTATTGAACAACAAAAAAATAGGACTAAATATTGATTGGGATGACAGCTCTGCAAAAGCTAATAATGGAGGGTTTTTATTCCTGTCCCCAGGAAAGGCTTCTGAGCCTAAAGCCTTCCTGTCCCTCCCCGAAGTGTAGCAGAACCCCTGTGAACTGACAGCACGGGGCCAGAAATGACCCAGGTCACCCTGGGCAGCAGAGCCCAGATAAATCCACGTACAGCTGTGGGGAAAAGTCCTCCTGGAGCTCGGGTCCTGCAGCACAATTTGAGCGTTTGTCCTTTTCAGAAGTGTTTTGATGGCCTCTCTCTTCATTTCCCAAAGCGTCCAACAGTCCTAAGATTTCCACGGGCCCCCCCGTCTACGTGGACCTGGCGTACATCCCCAACCACTGCAGCGGGAAGAACACGGACCCCGAGTTCTTCAAGCGGGTCCGCGCATCCTATTACGTCGTGAGCGGGAACGACGCGGCCAACGGGGAGCCCAGCCGCACGGTGCTGGACGCGCTGCTGGAGGGGAAGGCGCAGTGGGGAGAGAACCTGCAGGTAGGTGAGGGCGGCGCCAGGGAGGGCATCACGGGGAGACGCTGTGTGCACAAACCGGCCCCGAGGGGATGTCGATGGTGCTGGGCACGTCCTCCTCTGTGTCCTTAGAGCAGTCACTGTTTGTACCCCTGAGGAGGAGGAGGGCACCCACACAGCACTGTGAGGAGAAGGGGACATGTCCTTCTTTCCACACCTCCTGAGGGGAGGCAGCATTGGGAGGCCATATCCTCCCCACTGCTGCAGGACGAGCCTGTCCTGCGAACACAAGCACCATCGGTCTGAATTCGGATCACGGTTTCCCACAGCCGGTGGCACCGGTTGGTGGCCTTGCTTGCTGAAGATCTCTCTGGTCGCAGCTTTTTACTGAGGCTTTCAACACAGAGCGTTCTTGCACACAGTTGTTGTTCAGCCAGGTCTGTGGGACGTGACAGGCAGGCAGCCTTTCTGAGACGGGTACCAGACATGGCACGTGTCCCCTCAGATGTCCCTGAGCTGCACATTGGGTCAGTAAACTCTGGCACCAGGCCGTCAGTGGCACACAGCACTGCTCCTTTAGCACCGAGGATCTTTCTGGGGCTGTTCCTGGTGCTCACAGAGCGCTGCTCTCCCCTGCACCGCAGCCGATTCCATCGTCGTGGTGTGCGCTGCCCCTTTGCAGCTGGCTCAGAGCGCCATTGTGCTGGCCCTGAATAAAATAAAGCACCAGCTCTGCCGTAGAGAACCTGACATCTGAAAGACATTAAATAGAGCAAGCAGTACCAAGGGTACAGTGTCCCAAAATTAAGGGAAATTTTAGCCTCGGCTCCTGTGGGCATTGTTTGTCTCTGCGGTTGTTCTCAGACCATCGTCCCCGCTGCTTTCTTTTCCCAGGTGACGTTGATCCCAACGCACGACACCGAGGTGACACGAGAGTGGTACCAGCAGACCCACGAGAAGCAGCAGGAGCTGAACATCATGGTGCTGGCGAGCAGCAGCACGGTTGTGATGCAGGATGAGTCTTTCCCAGCCTGTAAGATCGAATTCTAAACCTCCCACTCCTTGCGTTCATCCATTGACTCTCCAATCACCGATGCAACATCAGAGATGCCATCTAATCACAGTCCAGTTCTCTGGTTTAGTCCTCTACATGGTTCCCATTTGTCAAGCAATCGGGTATCCATCCAGCTCAGCTCTGGATGCCATGAGAAAGAAGTGCAGGGCTCTGTAATATCCTGGACTGAGCTAAGAGTTTGTGCAAGAGCAGTTGCAGGCCAGGGGCACTTCCACTTTCCCTGCTTTATTCTGCTGCCTGTACAGTTTCTGTAGACTGTCTTGGCTGCCTTGCTGCTGCAAGAGCTTGTTCGGCTCCTCCTGGCTGCCTTGCCGTTTAACCTGCAGCACACCAGCCTCGTCTGTCTGCTGAGGGCTGAAGTGCCGCCGCTGCATGTAGACAGTGCATGGGGCAGGGAGGGCAGAGGAGAAACTCATTTGCAAAGGAAATGCACCCAAGAGATGAGGGAAGGCGAAACCCTCCAGCTGTGATGTGACGGTGAAGGTCCTTCTCCATCTCCCGTCCTGGCCTGAGCAAGGGACCTGTGCTCGAGGCAGGACCGCTGGCTGCAGCTCCGCGGGTTTCTGTCCGGGTGTTGGGACACGGTGTCCTGCAGCCTCTCCTCACTGCTGAAGGAGCTGGAGCAATGGACGTGTTTTGCGGGGTGGCGGTGGGAGGGGGCTCATCCCGATGTCCTTTGCCACAAGGAGCAGGGCCCTGACGCCAGCTCTGCGCAGCAGCCGCGGCGGTGGCTCTGAGGGGCTGCGGCCCGGACCGTCACACACAAAGTCTCCAAACGCACAACAGCAGCCCCTTTGAAGCCCAGGGGCTGCCTCAACCCTGCCCGCTGCTGGCCTGAGCTGTACGAGAACCTTCCCTGTCCCGCTCAACCAAAGGCGTTCCCGGAGGCCGCGGTGCTTGGCCGCACGGCTCCGGGCAGCGCTGGCCAAGACCCTCAGCTGCGGCCAAGCTTTTTGTTATCCCCCGAGTGTGCAGGACGCCGGCAGCAGACCCCGTAGTGTGAGGAACGAGCACCCCCTCCAGAAGCACTTGGGGAAAGCAGTTTAGCGAGCGCAGCTGCTCTCAGTCCCTCCGCAGCCGCGCGGTACCTCCTCCCCGGGGCAGGCGC
>NW_010189490.1:0-18560 GCF_000695765.1 Mesitornis unicolor | reverse complement strand
GTGTGGAAGGGTGGATACAGGGGCACTGAGGGTTAGGGGAGGGCTGGGGGCTGCACTGAGAGGGGCAGGGAGCAATAGGAGAATGGGGGTCAGAGCGTGGGTGGGGGCAGGATTATGTGGGATGTGCAGTGGGGTTGGGGGAATGGGAGACACTGGAGGGCATGGGAGAGATGTGGGGAGCACTGGAGGAGGGAAGGGAGGAGTGGTGGGAAAAGTGAGGGGAGATGGGGGTAGATTAGGATGGGAAGGGGGGGAAAGGCTGTGAAACATCCAGGATGGGGAAAGGGGTGTGAGGCTGAGAGAGGCTTTGAGAGCTGTGCTGAGGTGCTGGAGGTTTCTAGGAGGATGAGGAGCACCCAGGGAGATGCTAGGGGCCAGAATGGGTCATGGGGAGATGGAGCCTTCTTGAGCCACATTAGGAGGAAGAGGCAACTCCTGAAGCTCCCATAGGGGTCAGCAGCGTTGCTGTCGGGCAGGGGACAAACCTGAAGGTGTCTGGAGCCAGACCAACTGTGTGGTTGTTTGTAGGGAGTTCCTGTGTCTGGGAGCATTGTTTAGGTCTGGCTCTGAGCTTGGCTGGGTTGTAGACTGGGTTTTTTTCTCTTTTGTGAGGCTGGGGAAGCACTGCTTTGGGGCTGCGTAATCATCCCACTGGGGTAGGGAAGTAACGGGGTGTTAGAGCTGGCCACGTCCCAAGTTGGGTGTCTTATGGAGCTTCTACCCCGTAGTCTGTGGGAGAAACCACAGCAGTGTCGCCTCTGCACGTTCTCAGCTGCCTCCTCTCCAGGGGCTGACTTGGTGCCTCGGTGATGGGCGAGCTCATTTATAGTAAAGTCTGTGATCGCGCTCTGTGAAAGGTGTTGTGCAATTCTCTATTTTGTCCTGGTTTTCAGTCTGTGGAGTCAAATAAAAACTTTTTCTCGCTACTTTTTCCTGCTAAGTGGATGCGCTCAGTGTTCAAGTAAAGCAGGCTCTCTTAAACTGCTGTATGTACTTTTATTTCTCTAGAAAAGTCAATCCAAGCAGTAGGTTTGCAGCTTGCAATGGCAGTCCTGTGGGGTCTCTGACTCAGCCAGTGTCTTTGGGAGGGCAGGGTAAGGAGGAGTCTGATTAGAGCACTGGGTGCAGCAAAACTGAGCCAGATTTCACCACACAACTGATCTCTGTGCAACACCCATCATATCAAGATACAAGGGGATGCTGGAGCCCTAAAATGCCTGGTTTAAACGTAAAGCCTGCTTGCAGGGAGTGCCAGAATGCCACACATGTGTGCGCAGCCCGGATGTTGAAATAAAATGCTCTCTGTGTCCAAAGTTACCCCTGTCCTTACAATGTAACATATTCACAAAGCAGCTTGTCAGTTTGTGACCAAGCTATAATCTTTAAAGGCCCATGATGATGTCTTAAATGTGTAATAACCAGTCATTTTGTTGGAAAATGCTAAGCAGAGATGCTATCCTCGTAGTCTTTATTGCACGGTAACTACACAAAGTTAATGCTCTACGCTCTTGTTTATAGCTGTCCTCACTCGTTTGCTCTGTGGTGAGGTTTCAGTGCTGTGCTTCCCCCACCTCTTTTACAAGCGGCTGGCAAACATCCACGGCATATCCTAGGGTGAAAGTGTGCTTTTATTGTCAGGGAAGGCAGAATCTGCAGTTGTGGGAGGCTAGTTTGTTGGGATCTTTGATTTTCCATGCAGGAAGGTTAAAAACAGCGCAATGTAGTGCGGTAATTCCCCAAAGGGAGGTCTCTGGGTGCTGTTTTGGATGGCATTTGGGTCTCCAGGAGGGCATCCTGTGCTGGAGGAGGAACCTGGGCTGCAGGGAAGGGTCTCGATGGGATGCAGAGAGTGGGGAAAAGGCAATTGGGTTTCGTAAGGGTCCTCCATGGAAATCGTGAGGGTTTTAGCTTGAGCAGTAACTGCTCCTTTATTAGCTCCCTGCGTAGGGCCGTGCTTAGCCCCAGCAGACAGGAAGAGGTGGCTGTTTGGTTCACACTCTTAATCTGCGCTGACGTCCACGGGCAGACGAGCTCGGCTGCTGCTCTGTGGGACTCGCGGTGGGACGTGCTCAGCGGAGTGAACATGAACAGGCTCTGGAGTCAGGGCTTGCCCAGGGCGCTCTGCTGACAGCCTGAGGTGAAGGCGATGATGATTTTTTAAAGCTTCGTGTAGTTTTGTGCTTGAATTTTCTAGATAGGGTCTTGAGCATCTCTTACTGAGTTCCCCAAAGCTTGATTTAACCTGATTTTACTGTAGGGATAGTTGCCCCAGTAAAGTACCTTCGTGCAAAGAACACCTCATTTCACCGTTGCGCCATGGACAGGTAACTGCAGCAGCAGCAGCAGAGTTGTCTGGGTGTGGGATTTGCACCGTTTGCATCTGCTTTGACTGAAAATAGGGCCACATCCACAGGAGGAGAAACTACAGCTGGGTGCTGCGAGGAAGCAGCAGTTTCTTCTGAATGTAAAGATTGGTGATGAAATATTAATGCTCCCAACTGAGTCACCAGCCAGACCGGATTGGGTCTCCTGCTTTCTAAACTGATTTGGACTCGTACAGCTTCATGAACAGCTTGGTCTTGTTTCCCAAGAAAACGGCGCTGCTGCTGCGTGTGGATCTCTGCGCCTTTCCTGCTCCTGGCAACTTCTGAGTCTGTGTCTCCCGCAGCCAAATCAGGCAGGAGGCAGAAATCTGAAAGTTAAATTTCCTCTAAGTTTCATGGAAATGAATACCCTGGGAGAGGAGGGGGGAAAGAACCAAACCAGTTAGCAGTGCTGACTGTGGGAGAGAGCAGGAAAGGCTGAGCTTTTGCTCAACAGGAGAAAATCCACACGGGGAGGTGACCCATGAGATAGATCTGCAGGAAGCGAACTTCAGTAATGCTGGTGCTCACAGGACAGCTCGTCAGGTGTGTGGTTGGTAGGGACTGGGATCCTTCTGAGGGATTTCCAGCAATAATAAAGGGTGAAAATGATGGAGAAGCTGTCAAAGTACAGAATTAGCTGCTTTGTATCACATTTCTGTTAGGTAAATAGTAAGAAACTGAGGCAAAGAGGCTACTTGCTCCCTCTGATGAGTCATTGTCTGAGCTGGGATTAAACTTGCCTGCCTCTTGGTGTGTGGGTTTCTGCTCAGAGGTGGTTTCTCAGTGAAACCTGTGAGCTCTGTAGCTGTGAGCTGTCACAGTGGACCCGAACGGCCCGGAGGGGACATTGGAGAGCTGTCTGCTGAGTGAGGACACGCAGATGTGGTGCCCAGCTCCCTCCTTGCACCCTGTGCATCTGATGTTAGTTACTCAGACTCTACCTAGGTTCCCTTCCCTAGAACTGGCATTAAGCAATTACTTATCTAGCCATACCCTAATTCCCAAATGTCTATCTTATTTGAGTCTAGGGTAGACTTTTCTGAATCCACAGAGGTACCTGTGCAAGGAAGATGAGACCCTCTCCCCTGTGAACAGATGCACTGCTGAAGGACAAATAAAACGACATGACCTGATAGCTCCCGTGGATCGGCTGTGGTTCTGTTTGAAGGAATTCATAGTGCTCCCTGCTGTAACCAAATCCTTTCTGCTCCCAGGTGACGTTGGGAACTACTACTATGGCCAAGGACACCCGATGAAACCCCACAGGATCCGGATGACCCACAACCTCCTGCTGTGCCTCTACAGGAAGATGGAGATATATGTGAGTGTAGAGCTCGTCATGAAGAGAAATACGTATGAAAGGTCTTAATTTACGTGTCAGGTTTTAATTTTGATGCTTCGGACTTGTAACTTCTCTGTTGACAAGCCAAAGAGGGGGGAAAAGCAAACCCGAACAGTTGTGCTGATGTATTTCTGTTTGCTTCTGGTTGCTTGCAGTGAGATGTTCTTTGGTTCAGATAAGCTTTGGAGACTGGGAAATTGCTTTTCTCCCTCTCACTTAAATATTTTCTTTGTCTAGATGTGTAATACATTCCAGTCTCCAGTAGTGGCATTCTTGCCTTTGAAAATAAGTTTCTCTTGTTAAATGCAGCTGGGTTGTGTTTTTTGCTGTTCGTGGGAGTAACTCTGAGGTTGGAAATGGGACTTAAGGAGAGAGATGTGTTTCAAAACAAGCCTCGCTCCTTTTTATTGTTTGGTTTTGTCCTTGCAGCGCCCTCACAAGGCAAACGCAGAAGAAATGACCAAGTACCACAGTGATGACTACATCAAATTTCTGAGATCTATTCGCCCCGATAACATGTCTGAGTACAGCAAGCAGATGCAAAGATGTAAGATATGCTTGTGGTGCGGTATTTCCTGTTAAAATTGGTGGTTCTGGGAATCCTAGGCCGGCTTTAGGGCTTTGTGATACCAGGAGTAGGAGTAACCATGGCAAATGTTCTCTCTCCTGACCTTGTTTTTGATTTTAAATCATGCATTTAAAATATGTGTCCCCCTCATAAGCCAATGTGCCAAAATTGCTGAGGAAAGCACATTGACCTGGCTGACTTTTCTTTGGTCTTGTGTTTTGATGGAAACTGTTCTAAATTGGCTTCCTGGTTCAGAGATGACTGAAATACTCCATTTATGAGCTGCATGTGTTTTGTGTTACAGCTTATTTATACCAGAGGTATTGAGGTGCGAAAGGGTTGTGTAAATTCAAACAAACAAACTAACCCAACGCATCAGTTGTGCCCAAAATCTGCAGTAACAGAGGGATTTTCATTTTGGATACGGGGGAGGGTTGAGCTGCACAATGGTGCCTGTCCACTTCTTGTTAGAATGGTTTATTTTGTGAGCTCATCTCCTGTTCCAACCTCCCCAGTCCATGCAAAGGCTCTTTAACGGCGACTTTAATGTTACAGAAACCTCTTTTTCGTCTCTCTGTAACTCTGAGCTGATGTTCTCTGGCAATAACTCTGTCAAACTAGGTTTTTATCAAGTATAGACAGATGGGGGGCAACGCTCAAGGTTCTTTTAAACACTGTTTTGGTCTTGCACGCTGCAATCCTCGAGAGCAGAAAGAAGTTGTTAGCCCATGGGTTTATTTTGTGTGAAGTGTAATCTCCAATTGAGAAGAAATACGGGTGTCGAGTCTGAAGTAGAGGCACTTGAAAATCTGGTGTGAGCTGAAGGGGACAGATATTAAGGCACAAGCACGTCAGAGGAATAGGTAATATGGTTCACGAGTAATATACGTAGAAAGACTTCCTACAGTAAATGATATGCCTTAATATACCAGATGACATATACCAAAGTACATATTTACACAAGCTGAACTGTTTACCCCTGAAGCAGATACGGCTCATAAACACCCACTCTGCTCTCTCTGGTAGTCAACATTTTCTGCACTGTACTTCCACACAACTATTTTTACCTGAAGGAGGCAAAATGTGAGAATTAATCTTAAACATACAGAGGACAGGGCTTTTCTTCAACAAGACTTGCAAAACAGCGGCCTCTGCGTAGCTGGAGAACTAGGACAGGAGGCTCAGAGCAGAGATTAGGGACAGAGGAGCCAGGGTCACCACTCCCAAGGACGGTAGCAGGTCTCTGTAGCCTGCTTGGTGCTTCAGCTCTCCCTTCGAGGGAAGGACCGCTGCTGTTTGCCATAAGGATGGCTCCACCTTTAATGTTGCGCTCTCCCAGATCCGAAGCTTCTCGCCCACCCGCTGCAAGGGAGAAGGAGCATCTGTGCCTCTCATCTTCCACCAGAGCTTTACGCCTGTAGTCAAGTGATTGACCCCTGTTATTAATATCCCTCCTCAGCAATCCTGGCTGCTTTGAGTCTCCTCATGGGGAAAAAGCCAAATTGTTTTCTCTTTACACAGCAGCTCCTGTCTTTGCCAGGTGTAGCAGAGGGATGCCCACAAATACTGCCAGTGCTGCCCACAAAGTCCTGAGGGGCAGTGAAGGTGGTGAGCAGGCTCTGATTTCATTCTGCTAATGCTGTGCTGCCTGCCTGAAGACTTGGGAGGACTGCTCTGTAACCTGAAGGGCAAAAGGTTTAATTTGGTGTAATGGGAAGCAAGCAGAAGTTGATGACTTAAATTCTCCTAACAGGGAAAGCTTCCAACCACCTCTTTGAATTAATTGTTCAGACTCTGCCCGTTGCCGTGCCCTGCTGAAACAGTTGGGAAGGGGGAACAATTGCTTCCTTCTGGGTCTGCTCATGGGTATTGTCCTTTTCAGAGATCCCTGTCCCGAACTGGGACCATTCAGGCTCCCTTATCACACAGCCTTTGTGGAGGCTGTGCACTGGCGAGTTTCTGGTGCTGTTTTGTGCCTTTCTCATCAAGCATAGAAGTAAACATTCTGCAGATGTTGTTACAAAAATGCAGATATGTAATTCTTTTGTTTGTTTGTAAAAGCAAATCTTGCAAAAATCTAGATTCAGTACAAGCCTGTTGTTACTGTTCTTAATTTTAATCGTGAAAATGTTTACAGTAGAAATTTATACAGGCCAAAGCCACAGTACTGCTGAGTACTTAAAAGCTGACTGTCCAAATACAAGTAAAAGGAATTTACAAAGTGTAACAGAGTAGATGTGGATGGAAACGTCTCGTCCAGTACAAACCACTATCTACCACGTCCTCACTTTCTCCTATTTGCTTTCTCAGCCCCTTGTCAGCAATGCAGCAGGAAACAGGAGCAAAAACCCTTCCCGCTTGCTGTGGGGGTGTGTGAAGGAGCTCGGTGTCCGCTCTGTAGTCACAAACAGCACCGTGCCCCCCAGAATGCACGGTCTCTGGGCAGCAGGGCTGCAATATGCCCCGTGTGGGGTACCAAGGGCTGCCGACCCCTGTTTTGCACAGCCTTTGTGTGCCCGTGGTGAGCAGCGTGTGCTGCCGGAGCAGAGCAGAGCACTGTAAATGTGCTGCCCCAGCGAGCACCGCTGGGGTTGCTGCTGAGGCCGCGAATGGGTATAGCACAGCTCTTACTGATAGCATCTCCTCCCCGCCCACTCATTTTCCGAGGTGATTGACTGGTTTCGGGATCCCTGGTAGCGCACCTCGGTAGATGGCGTGCACGGCTCTCGCCACAGCTCCTGGGAGCTGCTTCCCCATTTTCTTACAAATCGGGAGCATCTTCCATGCAGCAACAAACGTTTTGCCTCATCGGGCAATCCTCATTAATTGCATTAATGTTTTATCATTTGCGTGTGGTATTTTCTTGTCTAAAACATTTGATCGCTTATCTGGTTAGCTTTTTAAATCAGAGCCGTGGTGCAAGCTTTGCTGTTTATTTGTGGGTTTGTCTGACTGACTCTTTTGTGCTCTTTTCAAGTCAACGTTGGGGAGGACTGCCCTGTGTTCGATGGCTTGTTTGAGTTTTGTCAGCTCTCTGCTGGAGGCTCAGTTGGTAAGCTCACGAGTCGTATGTTCTTTGCCTTTCCTTTGAGCAGATGTCTGTAGTGTAGCTCTGTCGAGGAAAGAAATTGTTGTAGGTGGTGGCGGGGAAGCCCTGTGAACCCATTTCTGATTTCCTTAATAATTAGATCCAGATTTCCTCTCATGTGAGAGTTCAAGCCTTGCCTGCTGCAGATCCTTCTACATTTGTTGAGCATATCTTCATGAGTCGCGTTTACTTCACTGAATACGTGAAGGACTCTTAAGTGGTCTAGCAACATTGCTGGTGATAAAGTTAAAACCAAACCGCTGCAGGAACAGGGGTTTAATAAAAAAAATCAGTGAGGTTTACAGAAAAAAAACCAACTTGTAAAAACCTTGCTGCAGGCAGGCATAACCTGGGAAGGAGAGAAAAGGGTTACTTTATCTGTTGTTTTCAACAAAAAGCCACTGTCTCTGGACACGAGGCAAAGTAGAAGCTGCAAGGTTTCAGTAAGCTCCCTGAAAGCTGGAACATTTAAAATGCTTTCACTGTTGTCAAGTACTTGGTTGCAAAAAGACTGGTACTGCGGAACCGTGTTCCTGTGCATAAGCGTTAAAGCTTTGTGGCTGCTACTCCCACAGTGACATCTACAAGTCTGTATTTCCTGTAACACGGCTCAGCAGTACCTACAAGCGCCGAGTGCAGCGGTTTTGCCGTGGCTGTGCTCTCTGGTCCCACGGCTGGAGATTCCACACAATTTCTGTTTTCATCCTGGGAGACTTGCAAAATTTGGAGGAAGTTTCTGAAGGGGCTGAGGGAAGAGAACTCCCTTTGCCTAAAAGCATATTCAGTGAACGACCTCAATGTACGGTGGATAAAACCTTTCATTGAAATCCTTTGTGCAGGCCACTGAGAAATCCAAGCTGTCTTCAACTGTGACCCCTGTTAGAGCATTGCGGACCTGTTTGTGCAGATTTCGTGCTCTGAGGCAAAAGTAGGAAGCGATCAGAAGTGTTTGCAGGCAAAACAGAGGCTGCATTTCTCTTCCCTTGCCTTTTGTTAGTTTGTTGAGACATCCAGTGTTAAACCCTTGGGCTTCTGCTCTGTAAGGTACCCAAACACACACACACAAGCAGTGATGTGATCGTAAGGGACCTGTGCTTTACCCCTCGGTCTCTGTCATGCAGCCTTTGCTCTCACGTTAACGTTTTGTAACTCTTCTCCCAACAGCCAGTGCTGTGAAGCTGAACAAGCAGCAGACTGATATTGCTGTGAATTGGGCGGGAGGCCTTCACCACGCAAAGAAATCAGAGGCTTCTGGCTTCTGTTATGTCAACGATATCGTCTTGGCTATCTTGGAGCTCCTGAAGTACGGGCAGTACCATTTACCCCTTTTATTTCTCTGTTCTGCTGCATTTACTCTTGAGTTCTCAGCGTTTTCTTCCCAGTCCTTTCTTTTTATTGTATTTTTTAGCTGTTTTCCCGGGAGGGCTTCATTAGTGGTGGCACTGTGCAGGAGGCAGAAGGCTTGCAGCATTGTGTGGTTGCTCTTAGGCCCTGCTCTCCACCGCTCACCCTGGAAAAGGGGGCACAGCTGTAATATGTGACAGCTTTTGGCTCAAGGCAAACCTCAGTGGGAGGGTTGGACATAAAAATGCGGTCTGTTGGCTGAATCTGAATAAACCGAGTTGAGTCTCCCTTCAGAGATCAGTTGCAGCAGCAAAAGCCGTTTTACTTTCCTCTGTGGCTCTGTTCTGCCGCTGACCAAGGCCCATGTCCGTTCTCTGCAGCTCTTTTGCTTGGAGACTCTGGAGAGGGAGGTGGCTGTGGCTGTGCAGCCTGGGGATTAGCACTGAGCTCCTCGCTCTGCTCCGCTTTGCTCTGCTGAAGGCAGTTTCTGCTCTGAAGTAATGCAGCGTTTTGACTCCTTTCTGATCCTAGGTATCACCAGAGAGTGCTGTATATCGACATTGATATTCACCACGGGGACGGCGTGGAGGAAGCCTTTTATACCACAGACCGAGTCATGACCGTGTCCTTCCATAAGTACGGGGAATACTTCCCAGGAACAGGGGACCTGCGGGTGAGAATGGGGGCTTAGCAGAAAATTACCCTGAAATTTGGTCTCTCCCATCTGTCTGCTGTCGTAGCAATTGAACTGAAATCACTGCTCTCCTGGGTTTTCCTGCTCTCAAAGGGACTTCCTTTTTCTGAGGGCAAAGGTGTGAGGCAGCTGGCTCAGCTCTTGGAGTGGATGCTTTGTTCCTGTGATCATATCCTGTACAGTGATAAAACCAAGGCTTTGCTATCGGTCTCTCAGCAGTTTCTGGTGGGATTATGCTCCAAAAAGTGACCCTGAGGATGGCATTGTTGGCCATCTGGAGTGACCTGCAAACTGAGCTTGGTCACACGAGCTTTGGGTGAGAGTTTATGAGGGAGTACTTGAGTGTGGGTTGGTTTGTCTTGGCGGCATTTCCTCCTATGAGTCACTTCTGCACGGCAATGAATCGTGGTCATAACTGTGGCACTGTCTCAGGTTAGATACAGGTGTGGTTCACTTTGTGACCCCTGACATTGCCAGAATGCTGTTCTCTGGGGTGAAAGGTTCTTTACCTTTTATTTTAATGTGCTTTTTAGTGGAATTACATTTTTCTGATCTAAATTCCCTTGTCTTCCACTTGTGAGTTGTATTTTTCCAGCTCTACCCAGACCTTGGCATTGGTGATACGAACTTGTGTGCAGTTGCAGCGTAGTGCAAATGCTCTGCAGCATAAATGAAATCATTATTTTGTTATAAAACACTTGAGATAATGGAAATGTAAAAATACATTTATTATTTTAAAGTAAAAATAAATTCTTCCAGTTACTAGTCTGCACAGTCAGCCCAAACTGGTATTTTGGGCTGTGCATCTCCGCAGTGTGCAGGCTTGGAACTAGAATTTTGGCTGCCAGTTTTATTGCCGTGTAAGAGAGTGGCTTTTGCCAGTGAAATGAGAGCCTGGGTGCTCCCAGCAACGTGGAAGTGGTGACAGCAGTGGATTTTTCTGCTCTGAGGACTGAGGGCCAAATGCACCCACTTGTGCCAAGTAAGCTGCTGTGGAAGTCAAGTGACTCTTGCCACCTTCTGCTGGGGCAGTATTTGTCCATGAGAGCCTAGGCCTATATTGGGTTTACACTGATGGAATCCCAGGCTTCCCTTCCCAATCTGGGGCACAGTTGCTGTGCTGCAGTTGTTTCTCTGGTGACCTGTGGTCTCTCCTGTCTTTCACTCCCATAGGATATCGGTGCAGGCAAAGGCAAGTACTACGCTGTCAACTATCCCCTGCGGGATGGGATTGATGACGAGTCCTACGAAGCAATATTCAAGCCAGTAAGTGAAGAAGTCTTTGCTGAGTGATTCTTTGTGGATGGTACTTTGTCCCTGGGTGGCTCGCTAAGCCGTGCTTTGGGGAGGTTGATTCAGTTTTCTGTGGTGAGGTTCTTCAGGGGCTCTATTCCTCCCTAACAATTGCAGCCTGTCGTCACTAAGCTGCTCTTTGTAAGAGCCTCGCTGTTGCCAACACAGGGGAGTCAGCAGCTGTGGGAACACTGGGGATGTCTTCGTGTCACTTGCTGTCACTGTTGCTGTGACAGTGTCCTGTGGAGAGTGTGTAACAACGGGTTTCTTGTTTAGGTGATCTCTAAAGTGATGGAGACGTTCCAGCCTAGCGCAGTTGTCTTGCAGTGCGGCTCAGATTCTCTGTCAGGGGACAGGCTGGGTTGTTTTAATCTGACCATCAAAGGTAAGAGTACCGTACCGTGCCTGTGTTGAGCTGCCATAACTGATATGATTACGTTTCATTGAAAAGTTTGCTCTTCTTATACCATGAGGCTGTGACCTTGTCCCCCACTGCATTTGCTGCAGGTCATGCCAAGTGCGTGGAGTTTGTCAAAAGTTTTAATTTGCCTATGCTGATGCTGGGAGGAGGTGGTTATACGATCCGCAACGTGGCGAGGTGCTGGACCTACGAGACTGCTGTGGCTTTGGACACTGAAATTCCCAATGGTAATTCTCCCCTGGAGCCTTTCAAGCAAGAACTAAGGAACAGTGACACTCCAGTAACAGAGCTCAGGGAAATGATGTTGCTGTGGGAGAGCAGCAATCCTAAGATGTTTCATTAGCTCTTGATTATTACTGTGGAAGAGCTTTTGGATGCCCTGCTTTGCAGTAGGTGTTCCTGTTTGCATCCTAGTCCTGTAGCTCTCCCCTCCAGTTAAAGTGGCAGCCTTGCTGGCTTACTGAAACCTTCTGCTGAAGATTTCTGTGTGCACTGGCGGTGTTTATGGCCAAGTATTCTTTGACTGCACTGTTGCTAAGTTGTCTGCTTTGATCCGAACGCTAGGAGAGCTTTGGCTTCTGTACCTGGGTAAATGCAGTTGTGCTTTTCTGTAGAAGTACAATGAGTTTGTGGTATCTTGTCACTAGTCCAGTGGTAATTTGGTGTTTATTCCTTTTCACCTTGCCTGCAGAACTTCCATACAACGACTATTTCGAGTACTTTGGACCAGACTTCAAGCTCCACATCAGTCCCTCCAACATGACGAACCAGAATACCAACGAGTATCTGGAGAAGATCAAGTAAGTGTTTGCTCCCCTTGGAGACTGACACCTTCTGCTGGGGGCTTCACAGCCCCGGGTGGCACCTTGCTGACGGGGGTGTTCTTTCCCCGCTGGCTGCAGGCAGCGTCTCTTCGAGAACCTGCGCATGCTGCCGCACGCTCCTGGCGTCCAGATGCAGCCGATCCTTGAGGACGCTGTGCAGGAAGACAGCGGAGATGAAGAGGAGGAAGATCCTGAGAAACGCATTTCAAGTATGGCATGGTTGTGTTGCCAGGCTGGGAAGGGCACTGTTCAGAGCCTCTGGGTGCAAAACTGAGCAGGAGCAGTTAGCTGGAGAATGTGCAGGCTCTAAACTGAGCTACCTTAGTGAAGAGAGGAGGATCTGTGATTTACATAGACCTCTGTTCAGAGTCACAGAATCCCAGAGTATCAGGATTTGGAAGGGCCCTGGAAAGCTCCCCCAGTGCAACCCCTGCCAGAGCAGGAGCACCAGAGCAGTCACACAGGAACACGGCCAGGGCTTTGGGTGTCTGCAGAGAAGGAGACTCCACAACCTCTCTGGGCAGCCTGGGCCATGCTCCATAACCCTCACCCTGACAAAGTTTGTCCTCATCTTCAGCTTGAACCTCCTGTGCTCCAGCTTGGGATCATTGCCCCTTGTCCTGGCATTGGCCATCCCAGAGCAGAGCCTGGCTCCTTCCTCCTGACACTGCCCTTTCCCAATGGATCCCCAGGAATGAGGGCACCCCTCAGGCTCCTCTGCTCCAAGCTCAAGAGCCCCAGCTCCCTCAGCCGCTCCTCAGCAGGAGATGCTCCACTCCCTCCAGCATCTCTGTGGCTCTGCTGGACTCCTTCAAGCATTTCCTGTCCTTGACCTGAGGGCCCAGAACTGGACACAAGATTGCAGATATGGTCTCACCAGGGCAGAGCAGAGGGAGAGTCCTTTGGTTTGAATCTGTTCCCACCTTTTCTGATCAATTTGGTGAGGTAAAGCAGTGATGCTAGGCACTGCAGAGCTGACTGAGAGATTTCTTCTTCCTTGGAGGACTGGCACTTTTGCCAGCTGATTTCCATCATGGGAGAACCGTTATGGGCTTCAATGTGAGAGCTGAAACAGTTCCTGTGATGCCGGTGCTGTGCCAGAATGCTTTTTGGGAGGCTGTCAGGTTTGATCCCAGAAGTTGTCTTCCGTGTGAAAACGGTGGTTTATATCCAGATTGGCTGATGGCCTTTAGATCTGTCAGACAGATTTCCTCAGCGTGAGGTTGGTTAACCTGCTTACGCTGTCAAGTCTAGACACCGCGCTGTGCCTAATCCACGTCGTACGTGTTTTCTTGGATAGGAGCACTTAGGAGTCAGGAGTTAAAAGATACGGCAGGGAGAAAGATAAAGTGTTGATATCGTGGCCTAATTCTGATTTACGTAGGCTTGTTAGTTCATTCCAGTGTGTAGAGGTACTCGGAGGAGTTGGTGCTTGGTGTCTCCTGACTTCTAAACCTGCTGAAACAACCTCTTGTCCTCTGCTCTCAGTCCGCAATTCGGATAAGAGGATATCCTGCGATGAGGAATTCTCCGACTCCGAAGACGAAGGGGAAGGAGGGCGCAAAAACGTTGCCAACTTTAAGAAAGCGAAGCGTGTGAAAACAGAGGAGGAAAAGGAGGAGGAGGAGAAGAAAGGTAAGCACTGGAGCTCGGACCAGGAGCCCTCCCAGCTCTGGGGAACTTTATACTTTCCTACTGCATTACTGTGTCTTTTTTTGCTTCCTAGATGAGCAAGAAGAGGAAAAAGCAAAAGAGGAGAAAGCAGAACCCAAAGGGTGAGCCCTGTCTCCCAGCACAGCGATTAAATGGCTGTGTCTTTATTTCCTCGTGCATCCACCCATGCCCACAGAATCCCAGAACGTGAGGAGTTGGAAGGGCCCTGGAAAGCTCCCCCAGTGCAACCCCTGCCAGAGCAGGATCACCAGAGCAGTCACACAGGAACACGGCCAGGGCTTTGGGTGTCTGCAGAGAAGGAGACTCCACAACCTCTCTGGGCAGCCTGGGCCATGCTCTGCACCCTCACACTGACAAAGTTTGTCCTCATCTTCAGCTTGAACCTCCTGTGCTCCAGCTTGGGACCATTGCCCCTTGTCCTGGTGCACAAGTTGAGGGTTGGAGGAGAGACGTGGGAGCTTGGATGGCTTTGTCAGGGACTCTCAATGGGAAGAAGGTTGCATGTGTAGACCTGAGAGTGAAAAGGGCTTAAAACTACAGTAACATGTTACAAGTTTTAGATGGAGATGGGCTGTTTTGAAGGTTGCAGCTGTGGCTTGTGATTAAAGCTTGGGCACAGCCCTGGTTTAACCCAAATTCTTCACTGCTTGCTCCCACAGGGTGAAGGAGGAGACGAAATCCACCTGAGATGGCTGCAGCTGGCCATTCCCGTCAGTGCGTAGTTGTCGTAGGTTAGCTCCCCTGGTTGCCTCCCATTCCACAGGATTTATATTTTATATATGTTTCTGTATATATTTCTATATAAATATATAAATGACTTGAGAACTGTAAATTATTCCTTGCTGCACTCCGCTGGGAGCAGCCAGGGAGGGTTCTGCGGAGTGGACAGCCCTGCACTGCCCAGGTTTGGTGCCTGGGGAGTTTCACTCTTGCCTTCCGCTGCCTCCTCCGTGTGTCTTTGAAAAATGAGTTCCTTTCTTTGCTCTCTCTCCTCTGAAATAAGAGTAATTTAAGTAGAAGTAGTATCTGCATTTTCAGGTTAGGTGGAAAGATGGCCATGAATTTTTTTTTTCCCCCTTTTTTTTTTTTTCTTGTGTGTACTTGTTTTTTTGCTGGGACAATACGAGTTCCCAAACGAAGCCTGTGAGAGCCTGACCGTCCCTTTGGTCCTCAGCTGGATTCCACCATGGCAAGGAACTGCGAGCTGGTGCCGCTTCTCAGGGTCAAATGGTGCAGTTCTTGACTAGAGTTGGCTACCTCCCTGCAGCAAAACTGGTGGAGAGAGACAGAGCAGCTTCCAAGCAAGCTGGGAAAGCGCTTTAGTGACCCAGCCCTGCAGGTACAGATCTGGAAAACGCAAAGTGAAGATCACTCGAAGGTGGTGGTTGGTATTTTCCATGCTCTTGCGGATCCAGTCGTCGTGGCAGCGTCCTGCACCTCCAGTAAGAGACAGGATGAATTTTTATACCTTGTTTTCTATACCTACGCCCCTTTTCTGGGGGAGGAAGGGAGTTACTGCCCGTTTGGCCACCCGCTTTGCTTTCCCTGCCCTGTAATCTGCTTTTTTTCAGTGCTGATTTGTGTCCTAGGCTGAAGCCACTGCAGAAATTCCCAGGTTGCCCAAGGCCAGACCGAACAGAGCCCGGCTGAACCCCTCCTCGATCAGAAAAACCCTGCAATGAAGTAAAACCTTTTCAAACTGAACCTTTCCATGCTCTTCAGGCCAGTAAATACGGAGCAACTTCTTCATCAGCCGCCCGAGCCGTTACCTTTACAGGGGAACAGCAGATGGGGCTCTGTGTGTTTTTACACCTCCTCTTCCTACTCGTGCGTTATCTCGCACCCAAAGGCTTTTGTGACCAGAACTGGCCTTTCTGGTGCATTTTTTGTACAGCCAAGGGGTAGAGGAGCTTGTGGTGAACCGCTTTGCCGACGTTTTTTGCGGGCAGGTTGGACTCTGCTCTCCTTCCCCAGGGGGGGGATCGATCTGTACCTCCCACGGAGCGCTGCCGACGGCTTCAACTCTACTGATGCTGCTAACTTAACACAGGTTATAGTCAAATGTTTTATTTTTTTAAATACTTTTTTTCCCCTCGCCTCTTTTTTTCCACCGTGAGTTTTTTAAGTCTCTTGGGAATCCGAGCGACGCCTCACTCCTGCTCTTCGGTGTTTGTATGTGAAGCGAGAAGAGATCAGTGCATCTTTGTGTCAGGGGGAGGGAGGGAGGGAAGGGGGGGATATATTGTGGTTTTTTAAAGATGCTTTTATTTTGAATTTTGAGAACCTTTGTAATAAAACTGGTACATTTCTACGGTTGGTGTGAGTTTGTGCTGCTTTCTGCTGAGGGGAACTGCTCGGGGTGGGGGTTCAGGTTGTTTTGGGAGCCATTGCTGGAAAAAATGGGGCAGCGCCTTGGTTGTGATCATGGTGTAGATCCCAGCAACACAAAATGACCACTGTAATAAAGCTTTGGAGAGCAAGCTGAGGGGAGCCATGGCTGCTTTGCCCCCTTTCACAAAGAGCATTTTATTTAGAACATATGAAAAATAGGAAATATTGCTTTAGTTTCATTGTGGATGTTGGGTTTTGGGGGTGGTTTTTTTTCCTTTTCCCCTTGTGTTTTATAAAACAGCCTTGAAATCCTCCTCGTGGCCTTTCTCTCCAGAGGAGGTAAGTAGAAATACCCTGGGTTTCATCTGCTCACAGCTCTTGTGTCTCTGGATGTATTTAAAAAGCAGGTAGACGAGGTACTTAAGGATATGGTTTAGGGGGTAGACAGGAACGGTTGGACACGATGATCTCAGAGGGCTTTTCCAACCGAGCCATTCTGTGTGTGATTCTGCCCCAAATCAGCCCATGGGGCTCGGTGGGGTTACAGCGCCTCAAGCAACCCTCATCTACAGAAGGAATAACGAGTTACAGGAATAGAGCATCTTCTGGATGAACTTAGGTGGGTTTTTCTCTGGTATTCAAGTGCAAACTAATTAACAGGAGCACGTTAACGAGCTGATCACACCTGAAATGCACACAAAAGGTTCCCAAGCCAAAGCCGCTGTTTAGGCAGCGAGGCAGCTTTGCATGGCGCGGTTGAGTTTCATCGCTGTTTAATGCTCCAGGAAGCTCAATCACCCTTTTCACCACCACAAACGATTAAAATCCTCCCTCATCGAGCAGCAACAGCCCCCACAGCTCCGGTCACGGCCGCCAGAGCCCTGGTGCCGATGCGCGGCTGCAGTCCCTTCCCTGCCTCTCTAAGAGGGCTGCCGCGGCGCCGAGCGGCGGCTCCAGGCACAAAGC
Source organism: Mesitornis unicolor (assembly GCF_000695765.1). Lineage (NCBI taxonomy): Eukaryota > Metazoa > Chordata > Aves > Mesitornithiformes > Mesitornithidae > Mesitornis > Mesitornis unicolor. The sequence continues at coordinate 1,649 of NW_010189490.1, read as the reverse complement.
AGCCGCGTCTCCCATCACAGACCACGGCGAGCTCAGAAATCACTCACAGACCACAGCAACCACACTGAAATACCACTTGTTTTTTGGTGTTTTTTTTTTGTTTTGTTTTTTCTCCCCACCCCAAATGATTAGGAATGAACACGCCGCTTTCTCTGGCTTCAGTTTCCCACCGTTGTGCTGCAGAAAAACCAAGAGTTTGGGCCGGTTGCACCTACCTGGAGGGCCGCAGGGCAGCGGTGACAGTGACTCTGGGGGGCAAACGAGGGTCCTCGCTTTTCTCCAGCTGCTTCTTCGCCAGCCAAAACAGCAGGGGCAGGGGAGGAAGGTGGGAATTGGGGGCAGGCCGTGAAATGGAGGGGCTGCTGCAGCCCAAGCAGGAGCTACTGGGGGAGCAGTGCACGGCTCCTGCACCCATCCCGAGGGAAAAATCACCTCTGTCCATGTGCAGGTCACAAGGAGAAGTGATAGAGGCACCCATTGAGCCTTCATTTGCTCTTTGGAAGTAAACCTTTGCTCCCAGGGCTTAGTTCCCTAGGAGAGAGAAGCCTATGCTATCCTAAAGCTACTGAAAAAAACCCTTAAAATTAAAGGAACCAAGCTTAAACGGGGAATTTCACCCAGTAGCCCTCCTAGGTGTGTATTTATAAGGAAATTTCTCCTTGTTTTCCTGATGGGGGCAAAAAAAAATGGGTTTCCCTAAGAAAACAGGCACCAAGCAGCCAGAACAGCGATCCCAAGGTAGAGACAAGAGCCTGGTGTCAGAAATCCCTTTGTGGCTGTGGCTGCTGCAAGCCCCTGAACAACAAGGGCTGGGGCGATCAAACGCAGCAGCTGCTGAGCTGAATAAGCAACTGGACCCAGTCCTGGCCCTGGTCTGGCACCCCCAGGACAAGAAGGACTCGAGCTCACCCATAAAGGGGTCACCATTTATTCCTTGCAAATGTTACAAGAAAGGCCATACAGTTTTTTGTGTGTGTCTGTGTGTGTGTGTGTTGTTTAGAAGTTAGAAAATTGCAAATCGAGTGGTTTTTTTTTTTTTTGGCCATTAAAAAAATTATTTACAGAGAAAACAACGTGGCTTCACATTATACAGCTGGCAGGCCCCCTCCCTCCACCCCACACCCAAAAAGTTATCCCTCAGAAGCAGAATTAAACACAGCGGACTTACAAGCTTTATGGTTTTAAGCCAATAGTAAGACGTTATTAAAAAAAAAAAAAAACAAAAACCTAACCAAATTAGCTTTTAAACCATTGATTTCTAGGAAAAAAAAAAAAAAAGCACAAAATACTTTAAATGAAGTCAGAACCAGGAATGTAAACCGAGAAGAAAAAAAAAAAAGAAGAATCCATTGAACAGTCACTGGTTTTTGCTGGGCTTCGAAGGCTGCCACGGGGGGGACAGTGGGGACAGTCAGGAGGCCAGCAGAGACACCAGAGTGGTGGGAAAGCTGGGGTCTCGCACTGTAAGTTCCAGTTACGTCCAGGATAGTCTTCCTCCACAGTCTTAAAGGGTTCAGGTAAAGCTACTCCCAGTGGTGGCGGTGGGAATCCAAACCAGCTTTCTACCAGGGGAGAGGGGATGAAAGAGCTCGGGGTGGGGTGGGGGGGGACGGGACGTGTTGGTTTTAGAAAGCGGTGTCAGTTCTGGG
>NW_010189489.1:4330-6184 GCF_000695765.1 Mesitornis unicolor | reverse complement strand
AAAGAAATAGATGCTGTATTTGTGTTAAGCTAAGTTTTTTTAAAAATGATTTGTTAATTTAATGCTGCTCTACCTACTTTTTTGACTTTAATTCCTTTTTTTGCATTTTTTGGGTGGGTTTCTTTAATAGCACTAGAAAAGATGGCCAAGATCTTGGCAACTAAATTAAATACATGTCTTGTAATACAGAACTAGCAATTCCTGAAAATAGATTTAGAGTTACTTAAAAAGACAACTTCTCTGAAACACTTTTTAGGAATCTGTTGCAATTTTCATATTTCAAAAGTAGAAATAAAGACAAAAACTATTTAAAAAGTTTTCTACAAAATCTGTTAATTAACTAAATGGTTGAAGATAAAGAGTTGAAATTCCCTTTTAATTTCTGCTTGACTTACAGATATAAAAATATTGAAATAATTTCAAATTCATCTTTGGATGAAATGATAGTATGAAAGCCATCCCATGGGAAGGTAAATGTCGATAAAAGGACTGACCTTCATGCCTAAATGCATATTATCAACACTACAATAAATAATTAAAAGGAAACAATGTAAGTTAACAGCTGCTTAAGATTTTTTTTATAAAGAGATAGATGATAAATATTAATAAAAAGATTAAAGTGACTGAGGTTATTACCATATAAAGCTGTGCAACGACAACTTTGGTGATGTCATTGTTAATTAGAATACACCAAAGTCTACTTATGTAGTATCAGTTTTCTATATCATCTACCTAATTTATATAGTTTATCTAATAGTCTTCATATATATACAGAATAACAGATTTTATCTGATAAGGATCTCTCTGCTGAAGATTAATTTTCTTTCTTTCAGTCTCTCCAACTCACATAATCTGTAGGGCATGTTAGAGCTTGATAGGAACAAAAACAGTTTTCAAAGACTTGAGGTTACCCTTATGCCTGATAAATAAAAAGACAAAGACAAAATAAAAGCAAAAGGCCACAAAGATGCCTGAGGACGTGGTTATGAAGTCTCCTTCTCTAGAGACATTCAAAACCCACCTGGACATGTTCCTGTGTGACCTAGTCTAGGTGATCCTGGTCTGGCAGGGGGATTGGACTAGATGATCTTTCGAGGTCCCTTCCAACTCCTAACACTCTGTGTTTCCCCAGGAGCAGCACATGATAACCATTTTTGAAAATAAGTATGGCAGAGATGACATATATACATTAAAATAAACATTTTTTCTCCTAAACTGTCCTTTTACTGCAAGTTGGATTTACTATCAGAGGTTTCTTCACCACATTAGCTCTAGGTCCTTTTTGAGTGGCATGAAAAAATCCATTCTCTTGTCCGTAAATTCATTTAACTCTATATGAATTGTATAATTTTATTTTCTCTAAAGAAGGTTAGGGTACAAATGGCCAGATCCTTTACTTTATTTTAAGAAATGTCTTTTGTATCAGCTGAATGAAACTGGTGTGTTCCACCTAGAAATCTGACCTAGTAACTGGTTTGCACCTGGAGCTTCTGATCTGTCATGATCCCAGTAAGTAAAGCACTTAGACTCCTTACAGTATAATTTAAAATATTGTTGTATTGGGTTTTCTGTGAGGGAGATTTTGGTTTTGTCTTTGGTAACAGGAGAAGGGCTACGGAGATGGCCCTTTAAGAAGCTACCTGAAAAACTCCCCCTTTGCCTTTGTCAGACCCATCTCTGACCAGGGCCAAGCCAATCAGTGCCCCTGCGAAGTCATGTATTCAAGGGGGGGTGCAGGGTATGCCTTTCTCTCTCTCTTTGACACCGGCCCTGACCAGCTCGGCCCCAGGTGTGGGTGGTGTGGCCCTGGCCTTCCCTGGCTAGGCTTGGCCGGACCCAACCGCAACTTAAGCT
>NW_010189489.1:0-3984 GCF_000695765.1 Mesitornis unicolor | reverse complement strand
GGCGGGAAAACCGACCACAAACCCTCACCCCCATCCCTCTACACCTCAAGGTAAAGGGAGAGGGGGAAGGCGAAGAAACCGGGAACAAAAGTTGAGCCTGGGAAGAAGGGAGAGGTGGGGGAAGGTGTTCTGATTTTAAAATCTGGTTGTAACTCCCATTGTTCCACTCTGATGTTGGTAACAAATTAAAATTGTTTTGTCTTGGTTTTTTTTTAATTCCTTATGATGAGTCTTTTTTTTGCCTGTGACCTGTTTAAGTGGTGAGAAGCCCTCCCAGTCCTTATTTTGACTAGCCCTTTCTAGGGGCATCGTGGTGCTCAGTTATGCAGTGGGCCTAAACCACGACAACTGTTGATAAGCATATGTCCTTTTGGATGCTGGGAGCCCTGGGTGGTGTCGCATTGAACAGGACTCCAAACCACATGACACATGCCATGCAACATTTTTTTACGAGGAAACAATTCTATCCTTTCTTCATTCAAAACAAAAAGGCTGTTCACACAGTAACCTTTTAAAGCACCTGTAGACCAGGTAGCTGTAGACCAGTAGCAAGAACATCACTGGTACCCAATGGGAGTTGCTTGCGAGCTCCTCTGTTGCAGTGTGCTGGCTAAGTTTATCCTGCTCCTAAGAGATTTGTTCAGAGCTAAACAGCCCCGAATACCACTGCGTACATACATCTTAGTGCATCACCTGAAGGGTCTTAGCTAGGTTAGCTGCTGTGCAGATCACTAACTCCCTGATGGTCGATGGTCTTCCTGTCAGGATCACTATAGTGTACCAGAATGACTATGATTACCTTTGAAATCATGATTTGATCCAGATGATCAGGAAAGTGTTTTTAATATTTTTATATTTGAAGCATGAAAGTCGTAACAAAAATATTCTGCTGGTAGCTATAATACAGCATATTCTTTTAACAGCAGTTGAAAGTGATGGAGAACTACATTGAAGAACCGAAATACATTAAAAATCAAATTAAATGTTTCTGTATTGGTTTTCCAAAGCTATTAGTAATGACTAATCTAGTTCCATGTGTGTGATATGCAAAAATGATGATGGAGGTCTTTTCCAACCGAGCGATTCTGTGATTCTGTGTGATTCTGTGAACTTGACATATTATTGAAATTACCTGAAGGAAATAAATGTAGCTTTTCAGGAATATGTACACATATGCCAAATATTAATTGTTTTAGCCAGCAATAACATTTGGTATTGCTGTTAATTATTTATCATAAAATATATCAGAGGGTTTCTGTATCTCTTCAGGTCCCTAGAACTTGAAGAAAACCCCAAGAGGAATTTACATAAGATATAGTTTTCTGTTAAATACAATATAGACGTCGGTGGTGGTGGTGGTGGTGGTGTTTGATTATGTTCATGTGACATTCAGGGCCACACCCATCCCCATATAGCATTTTTTAAAGATCGTTTTACTATCAGTTCTCTGGAAGAAGACGACTGCTTCATCTAACTTAGCAGTAAACTTTTCTGACCCACTTCAAAGGAGACAGCATCCTTCTGCTTCTTTGAGAACAGCAACTTTTTATATTGTCAGATATTTCTGCACCTCTCCCTCTTAAGATTTTCCATCTAAAAGAAAAGAGTTTAAAACCATCTCTCACTTTCTTCTGGCCTAGGAGACTGAATCTACCAAATAGGACTCTGGCCTCTGGCTTGATTCCCAACACGTATACCTGATTATCTTCCAGAGCAAGGGCCTGCCATTCTCCTGGGCCTTAAGGGACCAGTTTTAAGCTCTGATATACAAACACTATTGATAATCAGTTCTTCCTCAGTTTATCTCCTCAAAACCTGAGTAATAAGAAGTCTGTGGCATACTGTTGAGTGATATTAATCCCTTTTATAGTATGTGGTGTCATTTTATCTTTTTTTTTCTGTTTTTCATCTAGACATGAACATCTAAGCAGCATAATGACATGTTTTGTGAACTCATATATTCTGTGAACTTACCATGACTGTCTGCTAGAATACATAGTACAGACTGTCTGAATTCTTATATTGCTACAGACTTGGTCTCAGTATTGTGGAGCACTTGCCAGGCAGCTGCTTTGCTATCTTTCATTTCACTTTTCACCAACTTTCCACGTTTGATCCCATTCTCTGTTATCACTAAATATATCTGTGACAGGTCTTCAGGATTACAGGGAGGATTTCATTTAGAACATATCTCAAAAAATACTAAGAAATAAATATAAGTGAATAAGAATACTTTTCTTCTCATCTCATTTGTACTGTTTTACTAGGAAATTTCTAATTTAATGTCCTTAGTGATCACCTAACCTCCTAAGAATGGGTAGGTATTTATTCTTTAGCAGAAACCGAGATTCCCCCGTGTCTTTAACTCTGGGTCTGTTTTGTTGGAAGGATATTTCCTTATAATGCTTTTAGCAAAGTTTTTCAGCCTACTAATGCCTCAACATGAAAAATATCATGGGAAACAGTCTTCATATGCCTTGTGTTTTGTTTTTAGGTATTTATTAATGCATTCCTTTGGCCATATGTATTGTGTAACAGATGACTTATAGTAAAAATATTTTTCTTAAACCTTACAATTAAATTAATTACTATAGATAAAGTCAACTATGGAGAAAAAATAATTCATTTTAGGGAGAATCATAAATTCAGCATAACTGCAAATATGTATTCAGACAGTATTTCTGGTTAATTACAAAGATAATCAGTATTCTGGAAATGTCACATTTTTTCCTGAAATGCTTAGACTGAAATAATTTCTCTAGAAATTTCAACTTCCATTTTTAAATAACTCCATAGAAGAATGTGTATGGAAGAAGTAATTTTCTCTTGACCCATAGTAGAAACAGGGATTTTATTTTTCTGGAACTTTCCTTCTCCTTCGCAGTTTTTCAGAACTTAATTCTCATTTTGGTTTGTTTGCTTTCCATCACTATATTGGAGAAATCATAGAATCATAGCATACCAGGTTGGGAGGGACCACAAGGATCATCTAGTCCAACCTCTCAAGGTAAAGATATAGTTCAAATGAGATGAGTCAGCACCCTGTCAAGCTGACTCTTGAAACTAGCCAATGCAGGGAATTTATCACTTCTCCCTGGGAGGTTGTTCCAATGTCTGATTGATCTCATGGAAAAAAAAAATTCTTCTGGAGTTCAATCAGAATGTCTCCAGAAGCAACTTGTGTCCATTACCCCTCATCTTTTCCATGTGACTCCTTGTGAAGAGGGAGTCTCCATCTTGTTGGTAGCCATCCTTTATGTTCTGGTACATGGTACTTTAATTGCTTAGTTTTAGAAACAAGACTTATTCTTGAATTAATGATACAGATGTGATCTTAGTAGATATTAAAATTATAGATATTCACTATGTGAGGAGATCCATGTAGATAATTTTTTTTCTTCATGAATTGGGAAATACAGATGCATCATGGGAGTCCCATCATCTAGTAGAGGCATTGCTCATTTCTATCTGCCTTTAGGCTGTCTAAGAAAGACATCCTTGCTTGGAAAACGCAATGACACTTACTATGTAGCTTTTTTAAAAAAACTTTTATACTAGTGGCAGTTCCACTTCAAAAAAACAAATTAAGTTATTTCAAGATTTGAAATATAGCCAATATTTCCTAATATTTTCTATAGGAAATGGATAACAAACAAAGAAAAAATAGTTATTTAAAGAAAGACAATTATCAAAATTTAAACCTCACTACTTGTAAGGATCGGTCTGGCTCATAGTTTAAACAGGTTTCAGTGATGTCCGGTGCACCAGGCGACCTGTGGGGGGTTGCAGGAGCAACTCAGCCTTAGATTGCCTTGAGGCCCTGTCTCTGCAGAGAGGACCCATGGGGAGCTGTGTAGACAGCTCAGCCCTGAGTCATCTGCTTAGCAAGAAACTAAACAGGGCAGTATTGCATCATTCAAAGAAGCGAAACCTGAACTGAGCCTTGAAATTCTCCAACAAATAGTATGCCCTGCGTCCCAATCA